>NC_073412.1:6400470-6510470 GCF_028641065.1 Leucoraja erinaceus | reverse complement strand
AGACAAAATTGCTGGAGAAACTCAGCGGGTGAGGCAGCATCGATGGAGCGAAGGAAATAGGTGACGTTTCGGGTCGAGACCCTTCGTCAGACTGAATCTGGAGGTGTGCGTTTTCACACGCGTGTACCTCTTGTCTGATGGGAGAGGGGAGACGAGGTGAGACCGGCCCTTGATTACGCTGAAGGTGCCGTTTCCAGCTGGGATGGGACTGTGCACAGGCTCCGTCTAGGGACAGGGAGGTGGGCGAGATCTCCGGGGCGCGCGGATGTCTGGAGGGGTGGCGGGCTCTTGGCCGGGGCCGTGCGTGGGCACGCGCTGACCCCTGCTGGAGCCGCGGGGAATGTCAGGCCCAGCTCCCAGCCCCTTGTACACAAGCACACACACGCACACGCACACGCACACACACACACACACACACACACACACACACACACACACACACACACACACACACACACACACACACACACACACACACACACACACACACACACACACACACAAACACACACACACACACACTGGCCCTCTCCTCCCATGCCTAAACGCCCGTCACTACTCACCCTTCCACCCTCTCCCCTGCATATGTGCTATTCTGTGGGTAAATACAGGTGTGTGTATCTGTGTATACAAGTGTGTGCATGTGTATATATGTGTGTGTATTTGCAACTGTGTGTATACAAGTTTGTGTATATACATGTCTATACAAATATTTGTGTGTATACATGTACGTACAAGTGGGCGTGTATACATGTGTACATGAGTATACAAAAATACAAACGCGTGTACATTGTTTATACAAGTGTGTGTGCATACACATGTGTATATGTGTGCATACAAATATATGTATATGCATGTGTATAAAGTCAATAACTTTCTCAGTCGGTCCCTCTTAAAAATAGCCAATGAACTGTAGTTGAGGCCACAGTTCATTGGCTATATTTAAGAGGGAGTTAGATGTGGCCCTTGTGGCTAAAGGGATCAGAGGGTATGGAGAGAAGGCAGGTACAGGATACTGAGTTGGATGATCAGCCATGATCATATTGAATGGCAGTGCAGGCTCGAAGGGCCGAATGGCCCACTCCTGCATATACATACATGCATGTGTATACATGTGTATACAAATGTGTGTGTATACAAGACTATATGTGTGTATACAAACTATACGTGTACACGTCTATATAACTGTGTGTATGTGTAGAAAGTGTGTGTGAGTGTGTCTGTATACAAGTGTGTGTACATGTATACAAGTGTGTGCGTATGTATATGCGTATACAAGTGTATAAGTGTGTTTGTGTATACATGTGTGTGTGTGTGTATACCAGTGTGTGTGTATGTGTGTATGTACAAATGTATGTACATGTATACATGTGTGTGTGTGTGTGTGTGTGTGTATATATACAAGTGTGTGTATACCAGTGTGTGTGTGTACACAAGTGTGTGTGTGTGTATACAAGTGTGTGTATACCAGTGTGTGTGTGTGTATACAAGTGTGTGTGTGTGTGTGTGTGTGTGTGTATATATACAAGTGTGTGTATACCAGTGTGTGTGTATACAAGTGTGTGTGTGTGTATACAAGTGTGTGTATACCAGTGTGTGTGTGTGTGTGTGTGTGTGTGTGTACACAAGTGTGTGTGTGTGTATACAAGTGTGTGTGTGTGTATACAAGTGTGTGTGTGTGTATAAGTGTGTACATGTATACGTGTGTGTGAGATGTATGTGTGTACAAGTGTGTGTATAAGTGTGTACATGTATACGTGTGCATGTATGTAAGTGTGTACAAGTGTGTGTGTATAAGTGTGTACATATATACGTGTGCGTGTATGCAAGTGTGTACAAGTGTGTGTAAGATGTATGTGTGTACAAGTGTGTGTGAGATGTATGTGTACAAGTGTGTGTGTGTGTGTATAAGTGTGTACATGTATACGTGTGCATGTATGTAAGTGTGTACAAGTGTGTGTGAGATGTATGTGTGTACAAGTGTGTGTGAGATGTATGTGTGTACAAGTGTATGTGTGTGTGTGTGTATAAGTGTGTACATGTGTGCGTGTATGTAAGTGTACAAGTGTGTGTGTGTGTATAAGTGTGTACATGTATACGTGTGCGTGTATGTAAGTGTGTACAAGTGTGTGTGAGATGTCGCAGCTTGGGCTGGTCCACAAGGCAGTGTTGGTGCTGTGAGGCAGGGTCCCACTCCACCACATTGCTCGCTTGTGGCATCTGCCCCTGAATCTGGCGTCGCGACCACTGATGCAACAGCGGTGGATTGTTCCTCTGGGAGAGATTCCTTGTTAGGAAATTCAATGAAGTGGTAGAACCGCAATGCCTTTCATTCCTTCATCCAGTGACTCTGAATGTAAATAGATAGTCTATAAATATATACAGTGGTACAGTCTATTCCTCACCCTAAACACATGATCGCCCATCACACTATACACTTATAAGGAGTATATCGACAATCTCTTCCTGCGTATCATCACAACCCCGCTACGATACAGTTTAAGGCAACAATTAATTTCTCGATCAGCTCTACTTGTATTCGGAACAAGCTCATCTGCAATAAAAGTCGGCCTCTTCTTGGTGATTTAGTGGGCCGCGAGGATTGTTTTGACTTCACTGTGATAGAAACGTAGAAAATAGGTGCAGGAGTAGGCCATTCGGCCCTTCGAGCCTGCACTGCCATTCAATATGATCATGGCTGATCATCCAACTCAGTATCCTGTACCTGCCTTCTCTCCATACCCCCTGATCCATTTAGCCACAAGGGCCACATCTAACTCCCTCTTAAATATAGCCAATGGACTGTGGCCTCAACTACCTTCTGTGGCAGAGAATTCCACAGATTCGCCACTCTCTGTGTGAAAAATGTTTTCCTCATCTCGGTCCTAAAAGATTTCCCCCTTATCCTTAAACTGTGGAAATCCTTACACTGCGATGTTGAGAAACATTGTGGAGGACTCCTGCTCAGTTTTTTTCCCCCCCAGTGTGTGTGTGTGTGTGTGCGTGCGTGCGTGCGTGCGTGTGCGTGTGCGTGTGTGTGTGTGTGTGTGTGTGTGTGTGCGCGCGTGTGTACGTGAGTGAGTGAGGTGTGGGGCAGAAAGAGGGGTCAACTGAATGTCGGCCGCCATTGCGCGGGACGTGACTGCAGAACGCTGGTTTACACCGAAGATGGACGCAGAATGCTGGAGTCACTCAGCGGGACAGGCGGCATCTCTGGAGAGAAGGAATGGGTGACGTTTCGGGTCGTGAGACCCGAAACATCACCCATTCCTTCTCTCCAGAGATGCCGCCTGTCAAATAGTCCAGAGTGTTTCATTGGCACCTGTCCCAAAATGGAACGATGGGATTCTTATTTGCAGCAGCACAGGGGAGATGTGAACATAGAGCTATGTACCATACACCTCACAGCGCCAGAGACCCGAGTTCGATCCCGACTACGGGTGCTGTCTGTGCGGAGTTTGCACGTTCTCCGGGTTTTCTCCGGGTGCTTTGGTTTCGTCCCACACTCCAAAGACGTGCAGGTTTGTAGGCAAAATGGTAAATCGACCCTTGTGTGTGTGTGTGTGTGTGTGTAGGATAGTGTTAGGCAATAGACAATAGGTGCAGGAGGAGGCCATTCGGCCCTTCGAGCCAGCACCGCCATTCAATGTGATCATGGCTGATCATCCCAAATCAGTACCCCGTTCCTGCCTTCTCCCCCACACTACAGAGACGTGCAGGTTTGTAGGCGGAATGGTAGATTGACCCTGGTGTGTGTGATTGTGTGTGTAGGATAGTGTTGGCAATAGACAACAGGTGCAGGAGTAGGCCTGTATTAAAATGGCCTTTATTACAATCTGACAAATCTCAACGTGTGGAGTACAGAGAGGCAAATAAATAAGCGATGGGTCTTTGTCCCAGACATTATGGAGGGCACTGTAGTTGGATGACATCTGTTCTCGGAGACATTTGCGGAGCGCAGTCCAGAGTCTCACGTGAGCGCGGAAACATCTGTTGCAACCCATAACGTCCCGGCCTGTTCGCAAGTTTCACTTATGTCATCTTGGTGTCGCTGTGCTGCATGTTTACTTCCTGCGATCAGAACACTGGCCCCCTTATCGCTCCCGGATATCCATGCGGTAACAAAACGCCGGAGTAACTCATCGGGACGGGCAGCATCCCTGGAGAGAAGGGATAGGCGACGTTTCGGGTCAAGACTTGATCTGAAACATCACCTATTCCTTCTCTCCGTAGATGCTGCCTCACCCGCTGAGTTCCTCCAGCATTCTTGTGTACCTTGTATCTGAAGACGGGTCTAATCCATGGAGCGCGGGAGGATGAGGGGAGATCTTACAGAGGTGTACAAAACCATGAGAGGAATAGATCAGGTAGAGTCTTTTGCCCAGAGTAGGGGAATCGAGGACCAGAGGACATAGGTTCAAGGTGAAGGGGAAAAGATTTAATAGGAATCCCAAGGGGTAACTTTTTCACACAGAGGGTGGTGGGTGTATGGAACAAGCTGCCAGAGGAGGTAGTTGAGGCTGGGACTATCCAATTGTTTAAGAAACAGTTGGACAGGTACATGGATAGGACAGGTTTGGAGTGATATGGACCAAGCGCAGGCAGGTGGGACTAGTGTAGCTGGGGCATTATTGGCTGGTGTGGGCAAGTTGGGCCGAAGGGCCTGTTTCTACACTGTATCACTCTATGACTCGAAAAACGTCACCCATTCCTTCTCTCCAGAGATGCTGGCTGAGTTACTCCAGCGTTTTGTGTCTTACCATCGGGTTAAACCAGCATCTGCAGTTCCTTCCCACACCGAGCCCTGGTCTTGCTGGAGAGGCAGCGATGCCTTTGTGCCTCGGGCCAGCAACTGCAGGGGGCCAGGGAAGGGGGAAAGGATTTACAGCCACATCTGGCTTTAGTTTGGTTCCCCAGCTAACAGCATTGGGCAGCGAGGCCTCTCAGGAGGTTCCCTTTGAAACCGTTGCCAGCAGAGAACCGCGAAGGGCAGGTCGTGGATTTTTCCGCCACTGGCTTTGATCTGCGGACGGCCCCCCCCTCCCCCGAGGCAGACTTCCCCGTGTCGGGAAGGCGCCGAAAATGGCGGCGCTTTCTTGGGACGCACGCAGCCCCGTGTCGAGGCCGGTGGGGCGTGCCTTCCCGCCCCGGCTAGTTGCCAGAGCGCGCTCGGAGAGTGTAAGGAAGGTCCTCTCAGTTCAGTTTATCGTCACGCGTACCGAACAGCAATTGTTGCACGCTAGCCAGCCAGCGGAAAGACGATACATGATTACAATCGGTCCGCTTACAGAGTACAGATAGAAACACAGCAAATAGGTGCAGGAGTAGGCCATTCAGCCCTTCGAGCCAGCACCGCCATTCAATATGATCATCCAGAATCAGTACCCCGTTCCTGCATTCTCCCCAAATCCCTTGATTCCGTCAGCCCTTAGAGCTAAATCTAACTCTCTCTTGAATACATGATACGGGAATAACGTTTAGTGCAAGGTAAAGCCAGCAAAGTCCGATCAAGCATAGTCCGAAAGTCGCCAATGAGGTAGTCTTCGAGTCTGAAGAAGGGTTTCGACCCGAAACGCTGCCTATTTCCTTCGCTCCATAGATGCTGCCTCACCCGCTGAGATCCTCCAGCATGTTTGTCTACCTTCGATTTCCCAGCATCTGCAGTTCCCTCTTAGACATGGGCTCGGCTTTCCCCTCCCTCCCGAGCTCATCCATTCCTTCTCTCCAGAGACGCTGCCTGACACGCTGAGTGACTCCAGCATTTTGTGCCGGTCTTCGGTGTAAACTATATTGCGTACAGTTTTGGTCTCCAAATCTGAGGAAGGACATTATTGCCATAGAGGGAGTGCAGAGACGGTTCACCAGACTGATTCCTGGGATGTCAGGACTGTCTTATGAAGAAAGACTGGATAGACTTGGTTTATACTCTCTAGAATTTAGAAGATTGAGAGGGGATCTTATAGAAACTTACAAAATTCTTAAGGGGTTGGACAGGCTAGATGCAGGAAGATTGTTCCCGATGTTGGGGAAGTCCAGGACAAAGGGGTCACAGCTTAAGGATAAGGGGGAAATCCTTTAAAACCGAGATGAGAAGAACTTTTTTCACACAGAGAGTGGTGAGTCTCTGGAACTCTCTGCCACAGAGGGTAGTTGAGGCCACAGTTCATTGGCTATATTTAAGAGGGAGTTAGATGTGGCCCTTGTGGCTAAGGGGATCAGGGGGTATGGAGAGAAGGCAGGTACGGGATACTGAGTTGGATGATCAGCCATGATCATATTGAATGGCGGTGCAGGCTCGAAGGGCCGAATGGCCTACTCCTGCACCTAATTTCTATGTTTCTATGTAAACCAGCGTCCGCAGTCCCACCAGCGCACGTGGAACGAGAAGCTGTTTGTTACTGTCCCTGTCCAGCGAGTCCATTAGTGGGTGGCTGAATCCCCAAGAGCCGCCTCTGTAATGTGCTTCCACAACTCCTGCTAAATCGCTGTGTTGACTGCCCCACGCCACCATTCAATTAGCACAGATGATCTACTGCCTGTTGCACCGTGGTGTGTATCAAAGATCTTATAGCGAAGCAAGATAGGCTACTCCTGCTAAATGCAATGGACTGATGTGTAGTACGCTATGGAGGGGATCATGGGCATTTTTCCACGCCCATTTTAGCAACCTGAGCCTACCTAACCCGACCCGACTCGCACTGTAATCAATGTTGCGGGGCAACAGTTTGTGTGGGTTAGATTCATAAATCTGTCAGTTCAAACTTCTTGTCAAGAATAAAATTTGATTCCGGTAATTGTCTTTTCTAATGTTTTTTAAATCATTTCTTTTTAAATGGCTCACGAGCTGTGTTTGAGTTGATTTTGTAGTAACCGGAACCGACCCGACCCGACTCGCAGGGTGATTGACAGGGGGGGACTTTTTGTGCGTGATATAGGGTTAGATTCATAATTCTGTTGATTCTTGTTAAGGAATAAAATGTTTATAAACACACATACATGAAAATTATATAAATGTATATAACACACACAATTATATTTCTTCCACACTCTCCCCGCTGCCCCGGGCCCCGCACTCTCTCTCCCCGCTGCCCCAGGCCCCGCACTCTCTCTCCCCGCTGCCCCGGGCCCCGCACTCCTTCTCCCCGCTGCCCCGGGCCCCGCACTCTCTCTCCCCGCTGCCCCGGGCCTTGCACTCCTTCTCCCCGCTGCGGATCCAATCTTTGGCCGGAAGCAAGAAGGCGGGAGCAAGAAAGCGGAGCAAGATGACGGAACAAGATGGCGGAGTCAGGTTGCTAAAATGTGTCCTATAATCACCCATGAATCCGCCCATGAGCGGACCTCACGTTTGCGTGAGAGTAATCCATCTTGCTTCGCTATAAGATCTTTGGTGTGTATGATCAACAGTGGCGAGCCTCCTGGTCACGGCTGATCATTGTTCTGGCTGGTGGGAGGACAGGTGCAGTGGGGACCTTGGATCTAATGGTTCGGATTTCCGGATTTAGAAAACTAATCTGTGCTTTTTGAACGGGATTCATCCCACACCTTGGGTGATGCACTTTTAATTTTTTTTGTTAATTTTTGCAACACAAAATGCTTTTATTCAAAACGAGCAAAAATACAGAGTGGTGACACGATCCAAGAATGCCTACATTGGCAGTTTGCGAAGAAAGTTATCAAATTAAAAGTGAATTAATAACGATTTTATCAACGATACATTCCGCGGCGACCAGCGCTTGCGAAGGCCCCCATAGTCCCCGTGGACAAACCGGGAGTGTGGGAGGAAACCGAAGTACTCGGTAAAAACCCACGCGGGTGGTGGGGAGAACGCACAAGTTCCGTGCGGGACAAGCACCCGCGGTCGGGAGCGAACCCCGGTCTCCGGCGCTGTACAGGGCTCGTCCCACCTTGGGTTTCATCATTTACGCGGCACAGCGTGATGCGTGCGCGGAGACGTAGGCAGTGACCCGCGGCCCCCCAGGATTTTGCAACGTACAAAATCTTTGCGCACAATCTGCGTGACACGGAAGTGGGACACGCCCTTCAGGCAGCAACTCTACCGCTGCGCCACCTTCTTCTAAGACGCCCCGGAGGATGTCCACTCATGGAACTGTATCGGAGGCAAGTATCTCGGTGCAACCCTTGTTGCTCGATACAGACACCCCCCCCTCCTCCCTCCCTGAGAGCTGGTAGCGACTGATCTCCAACATTGCAGAGCTGTCAGCATTTCCCATTAAAATGGGGCAGCTCAGGTACAGAACAAGGGACATTATGTACCTGCATCTTCTCATCTCCTGCAATTATTCTCTCAGAACCAAATTACTTGGGAACTGTACGTTCCGTGAGAGATTCAGTCCTGGGCAGACCACTCACAACCTCAGTGCCTTGTGTTGCGATTGACAGCTAATGGAATGTCTCACAACAATTTAATGGGATAAAAAAGTTCCTCTTTATTTCCCTAAACTTAAATAAGAAAAGTTTGCAGATGGATTTCAAGTCTTGAGGCATGTTCCTTGTGTAGACATCAGGTACATGCCCAGGGCACCTTTCTCAGAGTATGTAATCCAGGCCTCATAGTCTTGTCTGGGAGATGGATTTCCATCTTATAAAACCACGTGGCCGTTCGGCCCATCGTGTCTATGCTGGATGGAGTAGTCAAGTCACATTTATTTATATAGCACATTTAAAAAACCTCTCGTTGGCCAAAGTGCTTTACATTTGTTATAAGAATAGCACAACACAACAGACTACATACATATATACGTGTAGCCCTCATTCAGAGGACGTCAGGAAAGGCTTGGGAGTATAGATAAGTCTTGAGTCTTGACTTAAAGGAGTCGATGGAGGGGGCTGTTCGTTCTGATGGGAAGGGGGATGCTGCTGTTCCACAGTCTAGGGGCTGCAACCGCAAAGGCACGGTCGCCCCTGAGCTTATGCCTAGACCGCGGGATATTCAGCAGCCCCAAGTCGGCCGATCTGAGGGGCCTGGAGGTGGAGTGGTGGGTGAGAAGACTTTTTATGTAGGTGGGGGCAAGCCCATTGAGGGCATTGTAGACATGGAGGAGGATCTTGAAGTTTATACGGAACCGCACAGGGAGCCAGTGGAGAGAGGCCAGGATCGGGGTGATGTGGTCCCTTTTTCGGGTGCCCGTCAGGAGTCTCGCTGCGGCGTTTTGGACCAGTTGCAGGCGGGACAGGGAAGATTGGCTGATGCCAGTGTAAAGGGAGTTGCAGTAATCTAGGCGGGAGGAGATGAATGTGTGGATGATCTTTTCCAGGGCATCAAACTGGAAGTATAGTGTGGTCTGGGAGATGGATTTCCATCTTATAAACCACATTGCCATTCGGCCCATCGTGTCTATGCTGGATGGAGTATAGTGCAGCAAAGTGCGGAGTTCTGCGTTTTGTCAGTGGGAATAAAGGCGAGTAGACTAATTGGGGAGAGGATCCAGAAATCGGAGGTGCGTAGGGACTTGGGATTGCTGGTGCAGGATTGCCAAAAAGTTAATCTGCAAGTCGAATCAGTAGTAAGGAAAGCAGACGCAATGCCAGCATTTATTTCAAGAGGACTACAATACAAGGCTGTACTCGCTGGAGTTTAGAAGGATGAGGGTGGGGGGGACCTCATTGAAACTTACCGAATAGTGAAAGGCCTGGATAGAGTGGATGTGGAGAGGATGTTTCCACTAGTGGGAGAGTCTAGAACTAAAGGCCATATTAATTGTCGGAAGGTCTGAAGAAGGGTTTTGGCCTGAAACGTTGCCTATTTCCTTCGCTCCATAGATGCTGCAGCACCCGCTGAGTTTCCCCAGCACTTTTGCCTACCTTCGATTTGCCAGCATCTGCAGTTCCTTCTAAAACGCCATATTTGCGTATAGGAGCAGGGAGGTTCTACTGCAGTTGTACAGAGTCTTGGTGAGACCACACCTGGAGTATTGCGTACAGTTTTGGTCTCCTAATCTGAGAAAAGACATTCTTGCCATAGAGGGAGTACAGAGAAGGTTCACCAGACTGATTCCTGGGATGTCAGGACTTTCATATGAAGAAAGACTGGATAGACTCGGCTTGTACTCGCTAGAATTTAGAAGATTGAGGGGGGGGGGATCTTATAGAAACTTACAAAATTCTTAAGGGGTTGGACAGGCTAGATGCAGGAAGATTGTTCCCGATGTTGGGGAAGTCCAGAACAAGGAGTCACAGTTTAAGGATAAGAGGGAAATCTATTAGGACCGAGATGAGGAAAACATTTTTCACACAGAGAGTGGTGAATCTGTGGAATTCTCTGCCGCAGAAGGTAGTTGAGGCCACAGTTCATTGGCTATATTTAAGAGGGAGTTAGATGTGGCCCTTGTGGCTAAAGGGATCAGGGGGTATGGAGAGAAGGCAGGTACAGGATACGGAGTTGGATGATCAGCCATGATCATATTGAATGGCGGTGCAGGCTCGAAGGGCCGAATGGCCTACTCCTGCACCTATTGTCTATGTTTCTATGTTTCTATCAATTATGACCTAAGAGAATAATCCCACCAGTTTAGTCACTGCAGAGGGCAGTGGAGGCCAAGTCACTGGATGGATTTAAGAGAGAGTTAGATAGAGCTCGAAGGGCTGGTGCAGTCAAGGGATATGGGGAGAAGGCAGGCACGGGTTATTGATTGGGGACGATCAGCCATGGTCGCAATGAATGGCGGTGCTGGCTCGAAGGGCCGAATGGCCTCCTCCTGCACCGATTGTCTATTGTCTATTGACAGTTACGAATGACTCAGGTTGTTACAATCCCTAAGGTTTTTCACTACAATTGACATTTGATATGTCACCCATTGCTTCTCTCCAGAGATGGATGCTTGCTGCCTGTTCCCGCTGACTTACACCGACCGGCTTGTTGTGTCCAAGTCCCTTTGAGACATTGAATGTTCTCTTTGTGTTGCAGTGTGCCCAAAGCCGTGTGGGAAGCGAGCGTGTACGGAGAAGGGAGAATGCTGCCACATGGAGTGTCTGGGAGGCTGCACGGCCCTCAATGACAACCGGGCCTGCATGGCCTGCCGCAACTACTACTACGACGGCCAGTGCCTGGCCAGCTGCCCAGCGGGCACCTACCGGTTCGAGGGCTGGCACTGCGTGACCAAGGATCTCTGCTCCAAGATCCCGGTGGAGAATCCCAAGGAGCAGTTTGCGCTTCACGAGGGGGAGTGTACCCTCATCTGCCCGTCTGGGTACACACGCAACGCCAGCAGGTCAGAGACACCTCCTCGCCTCAGCACCACCTCACTCTCACCTCACCCCCACCCCCACCCCCCACCCTCACCTCCACCCTCTCCTCAACCCCACCCTCTCCTCACCCCCACCCTCACCCACCCACCCCCCCACCCTCTCCTCACCCCCACCCCCACCCCCTCTCCTCACCCCACCTCACCTCCCTCACCCACTCTCTCCACCCCCCCACCCCCCTCACCCCCACCCCCACCCCCACCCCCCCACCCCTCTGCTCACCCCCACCCTCTCCTCGCCCCCACCCTCACCCCACCCCCCACCCTCACCCTTCCTCAACCCCACCCCACCCCCCTCACCCCACCCCCCACCCTCAACGCAACCCCACCCCCACCCTCACCCCCCCCCCACCCTCCCTCGACCGCTCTCCCGACGACGACCTTCCCTCAACCCCCCCCGCTCCCCGTTTAGTGGAGCATGGAGACACAGCGCGCCAACAGGCCCTTCGGCCCACCTCGTCACGCTATGCCGATCGCCGCACACGCTAACCAGCTCCGTCCCGCACACACGGGGCAGAATTTCCAGAATCCAATTCACCCCAAACCCGCAAATCTCTGGGGTGTAGGAGGGAAGATGAGCACCAGGATAAAATGCGGGGTGAACGTGCAAACTCCTCTTCGGGGGGAGGAGTAGGGGGGATATAACTACTACAGGCGCTAGGGGGATATAACTCTCACAGGGGCGCCCACAGACGTGCGTTAGCGGTGTAATGAAGACTTGCGGCCGAGCTGAGAATGTGCGGGACCGTTGCGAAGGTTGGCGTTGGGGTTTTGGGTTCAGAGTGGCTCTGACCTTGCTGGGGAGTTAGTTAGCGTTAACTTTGCTTCTCTCTGCCCCCACAGCATGTACTGCACCCCCTGTGATGGTCCTTGCCCCAACGTGTGTCCAGTGAAGACGGAGACCATCGATTCAGTCACCGCTGCTCAGTACCTGAAGGGATGCACGGTGGTGAATGGCAACCTGATCATCGCCATCCGCAGGGGCAGTGAGTACCGCCTGCTTCTGCCCGGCGCGGGGCTCGTCTTGTCCGTGTCCCTGTTATCCCTGGGGCCGCTCCGTTTCCCACCATTGTGTCTCAAGAGTTGGACACAGAATGCTGGAGTAACTCAGCGGGACAGGCAGCATCTATGGAGTGAAGGAAATAGGCAACGTTTTTCGGGCCGAAACCCTTCTTCAGACTGATGTAGGGTGGAGGGGAAGGAGAAAGGAAGAGGAGGAGCCCGAGGGCTGAGGGAGAGCTGAGAAGGGGAGGAGACAGCAAGGGGCTACCGGAAATTGGAGACGTCAATGTTTATGCCGCTAGGGTGCAGACTGCCCAAGCAGAATATGAGGTGCTGCTCCTCCAATTTGCGGTGGGACTCACTCTGGCCATGGAGGAGGCCCAGGACAGAAAGGTCGGATTCGGAATGGGAGGATCCACCGGGAGATCAGGTTGGAGCAGTGCTGGAGTAACTCAGCGGGACAGGCAGCATCTAGGGAGAGGAATGGGCGACCCTTCTTCAATCTCAAGGAGGGTCTCGACCCTAAAAGTCACCCATGCCTTCTCTCCAGAGATGCCGCCTGTCCCGCTGAGTTCCTCCAGCAAGCCGAGTCCCCAAACATCTTTAGTTCAGTTTAGAGTTACAGCGTGAAAACAGGCCCTTCGGCCCACCGGGTCCGCGCCGACCAGCGATCCCCGTACTATCCTACACACACTTAGGGATAATTCTACATTCATACCAAGCCAATTCACCTACAAACCTGTACGCCTTTGGAGTGTGGGAAGATTGTTAAAGGCTTGGACCCGCTAGAGGCAGGAAACATGTTCCCGATGTTGGGGGAGTCCAGAACCAGGGGCCACGCACACAGTTTAAGAATAAGGAGTAAGCCATTTAGAACGGGGACGAGGAAACACTTTTTCTCACAGAGAGTGGTGAGTCTGTGGAATTCTCTGCCTCAGAGGGCGGTGGAGGCCGGTTCTCTGGATGCTTTCAAGAGAGAGCTAGATAGGGCTCTTAAATATAGCGGAGTCAGGGGATATTATAATAATAATAATAATAATAACTTTATTTATAAAGCGCTTTTAGACAACATCAGTTACCACAAAGTGCTGTACATGGGAAGTCAACAAAAAGTTATTACAAACTACTAAAACCATTAAGACAACAGGACTATAAAAACAGTAAAAATTAAAAGACATTAAAAGCACTAAAACAGGAACAATGTCTCAGCCAGTGTCGAAAGCCAGTGAATAAAAGTGAGTTTTTAGGGAGGATTTAAAGATGGACAGTGAAGGGGGCCTGTCTGATCTGCAGCGGCAAGGTGTTCCAGAGTGCCGGGGCAGCAACAGAAAAGGCTCTATCCCCTCTGAGCTTCCGCTTAGACCTTGGTACCTCAAGGAGCAGCTGATCCGCTGACCTGAGGCACCGGGTAGGAGCATATAGGTGGAGCAGCTCAGAGAGGTAAGGCGGGGCGAGACCATTCAATGATTTAAAAACAAATAAAATAATTTTAAAATGAACTCGAAAATGCACTGGGAGCCTGGAGAGAAGGCAGGAACGGGGTACTGATTGGGGATGATCAGCCATGATCACATTGAATGGCGGTGCTGGCTCGAAGGGCCGAATGGCCTACTCCTGCACCTATTGTCTATTAAATTACTCCAGTTAACTTTGTTCCCCGCTGTTGAATTTCTCCTTTTGCGCAAAGCAGCAACTGTACTTGCTCTTTTCCACAGTATGTTTAACCGTGTCTCCTCCCCCCCCCCCATCAGACAACCTCGCTGCGGAGCTGGAGGCCAATCTGGGCCGAATCGAGACTATCACGGGATACCTGAAGATCCACCATTCCTATGCCCTGGTGTCTCTCTCCTTCTTCAAGAGCCTGCGCTACATCAACGGGGAGGAGCATCTCGAAGGGTGAGTCAGGTTGACAAGGTTGGGCCGAAGGGCCTAGTTTCTGTGCCCTGTGTCTCTATGACCGGGTAGATGGGGCATGTGGGTCAGTATGGCCAGGTTGGGCCGAAGGGCCTGTTTCTGTGCCGTCTATCCCTGTGACTGGGCAAATTGTAGAATGGCCCCCTCCTGCGCCCATTTTCTATGTTTCTATCTCACCCCATTCTTTCCCTCCAGAGATGCCGCCTGTCTCACGCTGTCGAGGACTAGAGGGCACAGCCTCAGAGTTAAAGGGCGTTCCTGTAGGAAGGAGACGAGGAGGAATTTCTTCAGTCAGAGGGTGGTGAATCTGTGGAATTCCCTGCCACAGAAGGCAGAGGAGGCCAATTCTCTGGGTGTTTTCTAGAGAGAGTTAGGTAGAACTCTTAAAGATAGCGGAGTCAGTGGATAAGGGGAGAAGGCAGGAACGGGGTACTGATTGTGGATGATCAGCCATGGTGAATCTCTGGAACTCACTGCCACAGAGGATAGTTGAGGCCACAGTTCATTGGCTATATTTAAGAGGGAGTTAGATGTGGCCCTTGTGGCTAAGGGGATCAGGGGGTATGGAGAGAAGGCAGGTACGGGATACTGAGTTGGATGATCAGCCATGATCATATTGAATGGTGGTGCAGGCTTGAAGGGCCGAATGGCCTACTCCTGCACCTAATTTCTATGTTTCTATGATCACATTGAATGGCGATGCTGGCTCGAAGGGCCGAATGGCCTACTCCTGCGCCATTTGTATATTGTATATATGTTTTGTCACCTGCGGGGGAACCCACACGGTCACGGGGAGAACGTGCAAACTCCACACAGACGGCAGGCGATGTCAGGATTAGAACCCGGTCGGCCTCTGGCGCTGGGAGGCAGCAGCTCCACCCGCTGCGCCACCTCATACAATTCCCATGGGATTTGACAACTGGGAAGCTGTGACTCGTGACCCGGAATCTGGGCCGGGCTGTTGCCGGAGTGGGGTCGGGATTGGGAACGTTGGGAGAGGAGCTGGAGGCGGGAATACCAGGAGTTAGGAATAAAGGCACAAACTATCGGAGGTGCAGGATTCCCAACTAGTTAATTTGCAGGTAGACAAAAATGCTGGAGAAACTCAGCGGGTGCAGCAGCATCTAAGGAGCGAAGGACATAGGCAACGTTTCGTACCATTCTTGGTGAGTGTAGACAAAATTGCTGGAGAAACTCAGCGGGTGCAGCAGCATCTATGGAGCGAAGGAAATAGACAACGTTTCGTCCCGAAACCCTTCGGGTTTCGACCCGAAACGTTGCCTATTTCCTTTGGGTTTCGTCCCGAAACGTTGCCTATTTCCTTCGCTCCATAGATGCTGCTGCACCCGCTGAGTTTCTCCAGCACTTTTGTGTACCTTCGATTTTTCAGCATCTGCAGTTCCTTCTTAAACAAGTTAATTTGCGAGTCAAGTCGGTCGAAAGGAAGGCAAATTCAATGCTGGCGTTTATTTAGAGAGGGCAGGAATATAGAAACAGGGATGTGATGCTGAGGCTTTATGAGCCGCTGGTCAGACTGCATTTGGAGGGTTGTGCGCAGTTTTGGGCCCCATATCTGAGGAACGGTGGGTGCTGGAGTTGCAGAGGGTCCAGAGGAGGTTTTAGTTTAGTTTTAGTTGAGAGATACAGCGCGGAAACAGGCCCTTCGGCCCACCGAGTCCGCGCCGACCAGCGATCCCCGCACACTAACGTCCCTGTCCCACTTAGGAAACCTGAACAGAAACCTCTGGGGAGTTTGCGCCCCACCCAAGGTTTCCGTGCGGTTCCCGGAGGTTTTTGTCAGTCTCCCTACCTGCTTCCACTACCTGCAACCTCCGGGAACCGCACGGAAACCTTGGGTGGGGCGCAAAGTCTACAGAGGTTTCCGTTCAGGATTCCGAAGTGGGACGGGGGCTTAATACTATCCTGCACACACACACACACACACACACACACACACACACACACACACACACACACACACACACACACACACACACACACACACACCACACACACACACACACACACACACACACACACACACACACACACACACACACACACACACACACACACACACACACACACACACACACACACACACACACAACAAACACACACACACACACACACACACACACACACACCAAAAAACACACACACACACACACACACACACACACACACACACACACACAAACACACACACACACACACACGCACACACACACACACTCACACACACACACACACACACACACACACACACACACACACACACACACACACACACACACACACACACACACACACACACACACACACACACACACACACTAGGGACAATTGACAAAAGATAGACTCAGAAAGCTGGAGTAACTCATCGGGACAGGCAGCATATCTGGAGCGAAGGAATGGGTAAATTGTCCCTAGTGGGTGCAGGATAGTGTTAATGTGCGGGGATCGCTGGTCGGCGCGGACCCGGTGGGTCGAGGGCCTGCTTCCGCGCTGTATCTCTAAACTAAAAGGGAGGTCGCAACTGGACAAGTCCGAATGTCTAATGCAGGCGAATGGATCTGCACGAAGGTCAGCTTTGGGACAAGGGGCCCCGTTTCTTTGCTGCGCGTCTATGCGACTGCAAGAGGCAGCAACGCAGCATGCCGGGCTCAAGAGGGGGTTGGCCGTGGCTGCAGGAGTACACACAGGCCGGGCGGGAAGGCGGGCGGGGTTTGGAGAGAGCCCCGGCCTGCAAGCTGCAGTCTGCCGCGCTGGGAAATAAGATGGAGGAAGGCGGCCAAGTGTGAGATTGATGACCGGGAATGAAGGTGGGATTTCCTCCTTGGCCCGGAGAAGGGAATTCCAGACACTCAAAGCTGCCAGATTGTGGGAGGGTCGAGGAATCTCCCTGTCGGCCTGCTCCTGGGCCTAGCCAAGATGGCCGACCGTGGGCCCAGGCAGTGGGTCGGTCCAGAGCCGGCTGCCTGGCCCTCTTGCGGGCCGACGTCCCTGGAGCGGTTACATACGGTGTCCACGAGGACTCTTGACGCCTGCTGTTAACGCTAGTCGCCGCGGGGATTCAAGCGCATTGTAGATAAAGACGCCACAATTGTATTATAACGAGTGCCTGATGTAACGTGACTAGTGAATGTTTTTCTGCCTTGTGGAACACTGGGATATGCAATTATTTAATAAAGTCCTTGGAAGGAAGGGGGGGGGTGGTAAAAATCCGCCAGATTGTGTAAACATTAGCAGTCCCGCGCACTGTTCAGCAACGTCGGGAAGTTGTGTGGTGTTGAGCAGCGCCGGTAAACGCGGTTTCCATTCCCAGCGGCAGAGGCCGGCTGTCAATCTCCCGCTGGCTCCCACGGCCCTGCAAGGTCAGAGTGTCTGTATGATTTACGCTCAGTCTCCCCCCCCCCAGCTGAATTTGCCAGCCAGAATTCACAGCTGGAACATCTGGCCAGCTGCTGCACAACCTGAAGTGACTGAGATGTGTAACTCGATAGGAAACAGCATTTAAATCAGAACTTGCACCGTATTTAACACATTTTATTTACATTATTAATGCCACATGTACCTAGTGTCGCCAACTGTCCCGTATTAGCCGGGACATGCCGTATATTGGGCTACATCGGTTTGTCCCGTACGGGACCGCCCTTGTCCCGTATTTGACCGCTACCACTCGGGTCGAGGGGGCTGTGGGGTCGGACCCCGGCTCACCCGTCCCGACGTAGTGCAGCCCGTGGAGTGCAGCAGCAGCAGCAGCGCCTCGCCCGTGGCCCCGTCGGTCGGCGGTCGGCAGCTGTCCGACCTTCGGACGTTCGCTCACCGCCGACACCACCACCACCCCTCCGTCTCACGGCCGATCATGTGTTGGACGGGGCGCCGGACTTTGCAAGTGCTGCCCCCGAGCCAAAACTCCTCAGCTGGCCCGCCCCGGCTGGGCTTTGTGTGTGTACAGCCCAGCACCCGGGGCGCAACTCATCATTCACCCGCCCAGCCACGGCCCAGTCGGTCAACGAATTGCCGTCGGGAATTTGTCCCGTATTTTTACCTTTTGTCCCTTATTTGGGAGCGGGAAAGTTGGCGACCCCCTTGGGTCTCGACCCAAAACGTCACCCATTCCTTCTCTCCAGAGATGCAGCCTCATCCGCATTTATATCGGCTTACCCTCCTGATCCCGTGCCCTGTTTGTGACCCTGCAGGAACTATTCCTTCTACGTGCTGGACAACCAGAACTTGCAGCAGCTTTGGGACTGGGGCCGGCACAACCTCACCATCAAGCAGGGCAAGGTCTACTTCGCCTTCAACCCCAAGCTGTGTGTGTCCGAGATCTATCGCATGGTGGAGGTGGCCGGGGTGAAGGGTCGGCAGGGGACGTCCGACATGGAGCAGAGAACCAACGGAGACAGGGCCTCCTGTGAGTACAGTGGCGGCAAGAGTGTGTGTGTGACACTGTGTGTGTGTGTAACACTGTGTGTGTGTGTGTGTGTGTGTAACACTGTGAGAGAACTTGTAACATTGCGTGTGTGAGAGGGAGTGTGTGACACTGTGTGTGCGATACTGCGTGCGTGTAACTGAGGGGGTGTGCAACACTGGGTTATGTGGGTGAGTAATACTGTGTGAGTGTGTGCGTGAGCGTGTGAGTGTGAGGCAGTGTGTAAATGTAACACAGGGAGTGACACGAAGTGTGTTACACTGAGTAAGTGTGTAACACTGAGAGAGTGTGCAACATTGCGTGTGTGAGAGGGAGTGTAACACTGAGTGTTAGCAGCAGTGTGACACAGTGTGAGTCACTGAGTGCGAGAGTGAGTGTGTAACACCGTGCGTGTGTGTGTGATGCAGTGTGTAACACTGTGTGATGCAGTGTGTAAGTGTGTGATGCAGTGTGTAACACTAACACTGAAGGAGTGTGTAATACTGTGTGGTGCAGTGTGTAACACTGTGTGTGATGCAGTGTGTAACACTGTGTAACACTGAATGAGTGTGTAATACTGTGTGATGCAGTGTGTAACACTTGTGTGTGAGATGGAGTGTGTAATACTGTAACACTGATGCAGTGTGTAACACTGTGTGTGATGCAGTGTGTGTGTGATGCAGTGTGTAACACTAACACTGAATGAGTGTGTAATACTGTGTGATGCAGTGTGTAACACTGTGTGTAACACTGGGTTGTGGGTGAGTAATACTGTGTGAGTGTGTGCGTGAGTGTGTGACACTGAGTGTGAGGGAGCGTGTGACACGGAGTGTGAGACACTGTGTGAGTGTGAGAGAGAGTGTGTAACACTTTGTGGGTGTGAGTCTGAAGAAGGGTCTCGACCCGAAACGTCCCCCGTGCCTTCCCTCCAGAGATGCTGCCTGCCCCCGCTGAGTTACTCCAGCACTTTGTGTCTTATCCCCAGCATCTGCAGTTCCTTCCAGCACATTTTGTCTTTGAGGTTAAGATGGATTTGTTTTTCATTCTCCCCGTCAGGTGAAAGCCACATCTTGAAGTTCACCAGTAACTCCACCGCCAAGAACAAGATCATCTTGAAGTGGGAGCACTATCGGCCACCGGACTACCGGGACCTCATCAGCTTCATCGTGTACTACAAGGAAGCGTGAGTCACGGCGGTTGCAGTCACGGTCGCGCTGGCGGAGCGGTAGAGTTGCCGCCTTACGGGGCCCGTCCCACTTTCACGAGTTTATTCACGAATTCTCCCGAGTTTTCCCCTTGATTCAAACTCGCAGAATATCCGTAACGAGTCCCTGGGGGCCCGTAGATATATCGCGGCGACTCGTTATAGCAGCCGTAGGTACTCGCGGCATCAGGTAAGTCGGGACGTTTTTTCCAGCCCGATAAAAAATGTCCACGAGTTAAAAAAAATGGTCGGGATGAAAGAAATTGCAACTTTTTACTCGTAAGGAGGGTGTCGAAATAGCCGTGGGAATTTGTGGACAGACTGGTAGGAGTTCGTGAACTTAGTCGCGGAAGGTCGTAGGAGTTGGTAGATCACCACCATCTTGATTTTTTTTTTAAGGTCCTTTAAACTCGGTAGAGGTTTTTGAATTAAGTCGCGAGGGTGGGACAGGCCCTTTACAGCGCAGGAGACCCGGGTTCGATCCTGACCACGGTTGCTGCCCGTACGGAGTTTGTACTGCCTGCATGGGATTTCTCCGAGATCTTCGGTTTCCTCCCACCCGGGTCTCCGGCGCTGCATTCGCTGTGAGGCGGTAACTCTACCGCTGTGCCACCGCGACCGCCTTTCCTATGTTCATTCTCGCTGGCTTTGAGTTTCTGCGCACCTTTTCGTGTTTCCCGCTCCCCGTCCCTCAGTCTTGACCAAGGGTCTCGTCCCAAAACGTCACCTGCCCCTTCTCTCCAGAGACGGAGAGCCTCTCCCACTGAGTCACCCGAGCGTGTTTTGCCTCTGTCCGGGGAGCGGCCACCAGCCGTCTGGCCGGTGGTGACGTCTGCCTTGTGTGTCTCCCTCCCCAGGCCCTTCCAGAACCTGACGGAGTACGACGGGCAGGATGCTTGCGGCTCCAACAGCTGGAGCATGGTGGACGTCGACCTGCCCCAGAGCAAGTCCCAGGAGCCCGGCGTCTACCTGTCCAACCTGAAGCCCTGGACCCAGTACGCCATATTCGTCAAGGCCATCACGCTCGCCACCTCCGAAGATGGGCGCAACTACGGAGCAAAGAGTGAAATCATCTACATCAAGACCAACGCCTCAGGTAGGCACATCAGCCCCAGGGAGCTCACCTCAGCTGCAGGTAGATCACCTCAGCTGCAGGTAGATCACCTCAGCTGCAGGTAGATCACCTCAGCCACAGGTAGCTCACCTCAGCCACAGGTAGGTCACCTGAGTCGCAGGTAGATCATCTCAGCCCCAGGTAGCTCACCTCAGCTGCAGGTAGATCACCTCAGCTGCAGGTAGATCACCTCAGCTGCAGGTAGATCACCTCAGCTTCAGGTAGATCACCTCAGCTGCAGGTAGATCACCTCAGCCCCAGGTAGGTCACCTGAGTCGCAGGTAGATCATCTCAGCCCCAGGTAGCTCACCTCAGCCACAGGTAGATCACCTCAGCTGCAGGTAGATCACCTCAGCCACAGGTAGATCACCTCAGCCACAGGTGGATCACCTCAGCTGCAGGTAGATCACCTCAGCTGCAGGTAGATCACCTCAGCTGCAGGTAGATCACCTCAGCCACAGGTAGATCACCTCAGCCACAGGTAGATCACCTCAGCCACAGGTAGGTCACCTTGTATTGTATTGTATTGTATTCAAATTTATTGTCATTGTCTCAATTTGAGACAACAAAATGAATTTCCCTTACAGGCAGTATCATTAAAAAAAATCACAAAAAAAATAAAAATAAAAATAAATAAATAATAAAACATATTAACATATTATAAAACATATAAATAATAAAACATATTAACACCTCAGCTTCAGGTAGATCATCCTCAGCCACAGGTAGGTCACCTGAGTTGCAGGTGGGTCACCTCAGCCCCAGGTAGGTCATGTCAGCCTTGCACTAGAACATCACCTCATTCATCCTCTTGTGTAAGCAGATACCTGGGCTATCCTTGTTCAGGTGACAACTAAACTTGGATAGGCGTAAACTTGGTCGCCAACGTAGATATATAAAACAGAAGAGAGCATTAGTTTAGTTTAAAGATAGACAACACTGCTGGGGAAGCTCAGCGGGTGAAGGCAGCATCTATGGAGCGAAGGAATGTGTGACGTTTCGGGTCACCTATTCCTTCGCTTCATAGATGGCACCTCACCAGCTGAGTTTCCAGAAGGGTCTCGACCCGAAAAGTCACCTATTCCTTCGCTCTATAGATGCTGCCTCACCCGCTGAGTTTCTCCAGCATTTTTGTCCACCTTCGATTTTTCCAGCATCTGCACAGTTCCTTCTTAAACATTAGTTTAGTTTTAATTAGCTTAATTAGCGGAAACAGGCCCTTCGGCCCACCGAGTCCGTGCCGACCAGCGATCACCTGGTTCACACTAGTTTAGTTTAGTTTAGAGATTACAGCACGGAAACAAGCCATTCGGCCCACCGAGTCCGTGCCGACCAGCGATCGTTTGGTTCAGAGATACAGCATGGAAACAGGCCCTTCGGCCCACCGACCAGCGATCACCCGTTCTATCTCACACACGAGGGGAGATTTACAGAAGCCAATTAAACTATGAACCCGCACATCTTTGGAGTGTGGGAGGAAACCGGAGCACCAGGAGAAAACCCACACGGACACGGGGGAGGACGTACAAACTAGTCGCTGGTCGACGTGGACAAGGTGTGCTGAAGGGCCTGTTTCCATGCTGTATCTAAACTAAACAAACATTATCTAAACCAGTCGTTCCCAACCTTTTTTAGCTCATGGCCCCCTTGGAACCTTTTAATTTTTCTGTGCCCGCCCTACCCCTGACATTATTAGCGGAAAATAAGTACTTCAATATTATAATACCTTCCATAAAACTATCAGTGTCTATTAATTGCAGATGTACTCTCTTATTCTATTCCACAAACATCAAAAATATTTCAACCACATAGATTTAAATGTATTAGAACTGTAATTTAGGAGGCAACAGGGAGGTAGATCTGTGACCCCCTTCATTGAACCTGTAGCCCCCTAAATCCCAACATGTTTCTGTGCCCCCCCTGAAATTTGCCATGTATATGGCCCCAGGTTGGGAATCACTGGTCTAACCCATAGTCAGAGGGTGGTGAACCTGTGCAATTGCCACAGATGACTGTGGAGGGCAAGTCAATGGATATTTTTCAGGCAGAGATAGATAGATTCTTGATTAGAAACATAGAAACATAGAAATTAGGTGCTGGAGTAGGCCATTCGGCCCTTCGAGCCTGCACCGCCATTCAATATGATCATGGCTGATCATCCAACTCAGTATCCCGTACCTGCCTTCTCTCCATACCCCCTGATCCCCTTAGCCACAAGGGCCACATCTAACTCCCTCTTAAATATAGCCAATGAACTGGCCTCAACTACCCTCTGTGGCAGAGAGTTCTAGAGATTCTCCAGAGTTCCAGAGATTAGTGCGGGTGTCAGGGGTTATGGGGAGAAGGCAGGAGAATGGGGTTAGGAGGGAGAGATAGATCAGTCATGATTAAATGGCGGAGTAGACTCGATGGGCCGAATGGCCTAATTCTGCCCCTCTCACTTGTGAATCCCAAAGGCTTAATAAGTAAGTTTTAGTTTAGTTTAGTTTAGGGATACAGTGCGGAAACAGGCCCTTCGGCCCACCGAGTCCGTGCCGACCAGCGATCCCTTGCGAACACTATCCCACACCCACTAGGGACACTTTTTACATTTACACCAAGCCAATTGACCTACAAACCTGCGCGTCTTTGTAGTGTGGGAGGGAAGTGAAGATCTCGGAGAAAACCCACGTACAAACTCCGTAGTCGGGATCGAACCGGCGTCTCCAGCTGCATGTGGCGACTCTACGACTCTACGGCTGCGCCACCTGGTGTAATTCTGCTGCTATGACGCATGAGGTGTGTGTGCGGTGCTGAGCTGAGTTGTGTTTTGCTTCCTCTCTCCCTCCCCCCCTCTAGCTCCCTCGGTCCCGCTGGACGTGGTGTCGGTGTCAAATTCATCGGCGCAGCTGGTGGTGAAATGGAAGCCACCGGCCTTCTCTAACGGGAACATCACCTATTACCTGGTGCGCTGGCAACAACAGCCCGAGGATGCGGAGCTCTACCGACACGACTATTGTCACAAAGGTACGTGTGGGGGGGGGGGGGGGGGGGGGGGGGGGGGGGGGGGGGGGGGGGGGGGGAGGGGGGGGGGGGGGGTGGGGGAGGACAATAGACAAACACATGCGGGTGAATGGTACATTGACCCTAGCGAGTCAGTGCGCGGAGATCCCTGGTCAGCACAGACTCGGTGGGCTGAAGGGCCTGTTTCCGCGCTGTATAACTCTAAACCACACTAAAACCAAGAGGAGTGAAATCTAAATCCAGGGGGAAAGGGGGATGGGGGAGAGACAATAGACACTAGTTGCAGGTTAAGGCCATTCGGCCCTTCGAGTCAGCATCGCTATTCACTGTGATCGTGGCTGAACATCCACAATCAGTACCCCGTTCCTGCCTTCTCCCCATATCCCCTGACTGCGCTATCTTTAAGAGCTCTATCTAACTCTCTCTTGAAAGCACCCAGAGAATTGGCCTCCACTGCCTTCTGAGGCAGAGAAATCCACAGATTCACAACTCTCTGGGTGAAAACGTTTTTCCTCGTCTCTGTTCCAACTGGGTTACTCCTTATTCTTAAACTGTGGCCCCTGGTTCTGGACTCCCCCAACATTGGGAACATGTTTCCTGCCTCTAGCGTGCCCAAAATAGTGGAGTCAGGGGATATGGGGAGAAGGCAGAAACGGGGTACTGATTGGGGATGATCAGCCATGATCACATTGAATGGCAGTGCTGGCTTGAAGGGCCGAATGGCCTACTCCTGCACCTATTGTCTATTGGGAGGCTCTACTGCATTTGTACAGAGTCTTGGTGAGACCACACCTGGAGTATTGCGTACAGTTTTGGTCTCCTAATATGAGGAAAGACATTCTTGCCATTGAGGGAGTACAGAGAAGGTTCACCAGACTGATTCCTGGGATGGCAGGACTTTCATATGAAGAAAGACTGGATAGACTCAGCTTGTACTCGCTAGAATTTAGAAGATTGAGGGGGGATCTTATAGAAACTTACAAAATTCTTAAGGGGTTGGACAGGCTAGATGCAGGAAGATTATTCCCGATGTTGGGGAAGTCCAGAACTAGGGGTCACACAATTTAAGGATAAGAGGGAAGTCTTTTAAGACCGAGATGTGAAGATCATTTTTTACACAGAGAGTGGTGAATCTGTGGAATTCTCTGCCACAGAAGGTAGTTGAGGCCACAATTAATTGGCTGTATTTAAGAGGGAGTTAGATGTGGCCCTTGTGGCTAAAGGGATCAGGGGGTATGGGGAGAAGGCAGGGATGGGATACTGAGTTGGATGATCATATCGAATGGCGGTGCAGGCTGGAAGGGCCGAATGGCCTACTCCTGCACCTATTGTCTATTGAAGTTGCGGGCAGCATTTTAACCCACCCCGTTGCCATGGTCACCCCCCCAGGTCTGAAGCTGCCCACCAGGATCTCTGCCACCGGCACCATCGACCTGGACGGTGGAGACTCCAAGACGTCGGACAAGACGGGCCAGGGCCAGTGCTGCGCTTGCCCGAAGACCCAGGCCGAGATCAACGCCGAGGCTGAGGAGGTCATGTTTCAGAAATCCTTCGAGAACTTCCTGCACAACTCCATCTTCATGCCCAGGTACGTGAACCGCCCAGCGCGGGCCCACTCGCAGTGATCGCCCGACTCCAACACGCACGCCTGGACACCCGGACACCCGCCCCCTGGACACCCCCCCCCCCCCCCCCCCCCCCCCCCCCCCCTTCTCGTATCAAAAAATAATACTATCACGATACAATAGACAATAGGTGCAGGAGTTGGCCATTCGGCCCTTCGAGCCAGCACCGCCATTCAATGTGATCATGGCTGATCATCCCCAATCAGTACCCCGTTCTTGCCTTCTCCCCATATCCCCTGACTCCGCTATTTTTAAGAACCCTATCTAGCTCTCTCTTGAAAGCATCCAGAGAACCGGCCTCCACCGCCCTCTGAGGCAGAGAATTCCACAGACTCACAACTCTCTGTGAGAAAAAGTGTTTCCTCGTCTCCGTTCTAAATGGCTTACCCCTTATTCTTAAACTGTGTTCTGGACTCCCCCAACATCGGGAACATGTTTCTTGCCTCTAGCGTGTCCAAACCCTTTCATGTTTCAATGAGATATCCTCTCATCCTTCTAAACTCCACAGAGTGTACAAGCCCAGCCGCTCCATTCTCTCAGCATATGACAGTCCCGCCATCCCGGGAATTAACCTTGTAAACCTACGCTGCACTCCCTCAATAGCAAGAATGTCCTTCCTCAAATTAGGGGAACAAAACTGCACACAATACTCCAGGTGTGGTCTCACTAGGAAACAAAACCGTGGCCACTCTCATCACCGTTGTACAAAATCACCAAATGATTCAGACACAGGATTTCCAAAGTGTGCGGGCATGGCTGGTGGCCGCGGGCCGAAGATCCTGTTTCTGCACTGTATCTCGAAACTAAACTAAGCGAAACTGACAGGTCGACAAAAATGCTGGAGAAACTCAGCGGGCGAGGCAGCATCTATGACACAAAGGAAATTTAATAGGCAAGGTTTCGGGTCGAGACCCTTTTTCAGACTGAAAGGTTGGGGTGTTATGGGAGACTCCTTGGTACAAATCTCGCCGGTTGAGCTCATTGTAGTTTAGTGCGTCTTTTCACCGTGGAGAGATTTACATCACTAGAGTGCTGCGTGACGTTGCCTTGGCAGTGAGCTGCTGCTGATACAGGATATCCGTCAGGAGAGGGATGGGATTCTTTGCCAAGTCAGACAGTATTGGATGGAGTTCACATCCTGCACTGGGTCATCGTGACACCGTGCCAACCCCCTCTGCAAACAGCCTGTTGACAAAATGTTAATGAACCACATTGGCAGGCAGTCCTCCTGTGCATTGACAATAGCCCTGGATATAGACACAAAATGCTGGAGTAACCCAGCAGGACAGGGGGATATCTGGAGAGGAGGAATGCACGAGACCTTTCTTCAGACTCAGCGGAGAGGGAATCAAGAGATTCCCGCTATATCCCCATATCTCTCGTTTCCCGCGTTTGGCCCATATCCCACCAAACCTGTTTCAAAACTGTTTCTTATACTTATACATCTCGATACTCCCAGCCTCAACTACCTCCTCGGGCAGCTTGTTCCATACACCCACCACCCTCTGTGTGAAAAAGTCACCCCTCAGATTCCTATGAAATCTTTTCCTCTTCACCTTAAACCTATGTCCTCTGGTCCTCGATTCCCCAACTCCGGGAAAGAGATGGATGCTGAGGAATAGACAATAGACAATAGGTGCAGGAGGAGGCCATTCGGCCCTTCGTGCCAGCACCGCCATTCAATGTGATCACAGCTGATCATCCCCAATCAGTACCCCGTTCCTGCCTTCTCCCCATATCCCCTGACTCCGCCATCTTTAAGAGCCCTATCTAGCTCTCTCTTGAAAGCATCCAGAGAACCGGCCTCCACCGCCCTCTGAGGCAGAGAATTCCACAGACTCGCCACTCTCTGCGTGAAAAAGTGTTTCCTCATTTCCGTTCTAAATGGCTTACTCCTTATTCTTAAATCTCCTACCACTCCCAGCCGACATCCTTTATTTCGATAACTCTACATATTCCAAAGCAGCTTCATTTACATAGAAACATAGAAGCATAGAAAATAGGTGCATAGAGTAGGCCATTCGGCCCTTCGAGCCTGCACCGCCATTCAATATGATCATGGCTGATCATCCAACTCAGTATCCCGTACCTGCCTTCTCTCCATAACCTCTGATCCCTTTAGCCACAAGGGCCACATCTAACTCCCTCTTAAATACAGCCAATGAACTGTGGCCTCAACTACCTTCTGTGTGGCAGAGAATTCCCCAGATTCACCACTCTCTGTGTGTGAAAAATGTTTTTCTCATCTCGGTCCCATTAACAGATATGAAGCGAGATGAATGCACATTCCTGACATTAACTAGAGTTTGTCCTCATTGATCATTTTCTCAATATGACATTGTTAGCTTTTAGGTTACACAAAAAAGCTGGAGAAACTCAGCGGGTGCAGCAGCATCTACGGAGCGAAGGAAATAGGCAACGTTTCGTCCCGAAACCCTTCGGGTTTCGACCCGAAACGTTGCCTATTTCCTTTGGGTTTCGTCCCGAAACGTTGCCTATTTCCTTCGCTCCATAGATGCTGCTGCACCCGCTGAGTTTCTCCAGCTTTTTTGTGTAACCTTCGATTCTCCAGCATCTGCAGTTCCTTCTTAAACATTGTTAGCTTTTATCTGTGCAGAACCCAAACTGAAAAGCCGTGTGTCAGTAAATTGCTAATTTTAGTCGACATAAAATTAAATGTTCAACTAATCAGCCTGGCAGTCCCGTCCTAAAGTGTGCAGTGCTCGGCTCACTATTTTAATAGGCTTCTTATTAAATACAATTAAAGTGTTGCATTGTCAGCTGACTGTCATCGCCGATGTGGTGTGCAGGATCGTAGAGCTGCACGGAGTGGACACAGGCCCTTCGGCCCATCTGTCCATGCAGAATGGATAACCACGCAGGTCACGGGGAGAAACATAGAAACATAGAAATTAGGTGCAGGAGTAGGCCATTCGGCCCTTCGAGCCTGCACCGCCATTCAATATGATCATGGCTGATCATCCAACTCAGTATCCCGTACCTGCCTTCTCTCCATACCCCCTGATCCCCTTAGCCACAAGGGCCACATCTAACTCCCTCTTAAATATAGCCAACGAACTGTGGCCTCAACTACCCTCTGTGGCAGAGAGTTCCAGAGATTCACCACTCTCTGTGTGAAAAAAAGTTCTTCTCATCTCGGTTTTAAAGGATTTCCCCTTTATCCTTAAGCTGTGACCCCTTGTCCTGGACTTCCCTAACATCGGGAACAATCTTCCTGCATCTAGCCTGTCCAACCCCTTAAGAATTTTGTAAGTTTCTATAAGATCCCCTCTCAATCTCCTAAATTCTAGAGAGTATAAACCAAGTCTATCCAGTCTTTCTTCATAAGACAGTCCTGACATCCCAGGAATCAGTCTGGTGAACCTTCTCTGCACTCCCTCTATGGCAATAATGTCCTTCCTCAGATTTGGAGACCAAAACTGTACGCAATACTCCAGGTGTGGTCTCACCAAGACCCTGTACAACTGCAGTAGAACCTCTCTGCTCCTATACTCAAATCCTTTTGCAATGAAATCTAACATACCATTCGCTTTCTTCACTGCCTGCTGCACCTGCATGCCTACCTTCAATGACTGGTGTACCATGACACCCAGGTCTCGCTGCATCTCCCCTTTTCCCAATCGAGAACGTGCAGACAGACAGCGCCCGTGGTCAGGATCGAACCCAGGGCTCTATCGCTGCACCCCCCCCCGCGTTAGAAACGCGTTGCTGAATTATTATTTCGTGACCTCTGTCGCTCCAGCAAAGCGGACAATCGGGCAAGACTGTGGAGCCGAGGGTGCAGGGAAAATCAGTGGTGTACCTGTAATTGAAAGCTAGGACAAGCTCCCTAAACTGCTGATGGTTTAACCTCATGAAGGGTGTGTTTGAGTCTAAACATAAAATGCTGGAGTCACTCAGCAGGACAGGCAGCATCTCTGGAGAGACGGAATGGGTGACGTTTCGGGTGGAGCCCCTTCTTCAGACTTTTCCCCGATGCTGGTTAGGGTAAGGAATTCATTGCCATTCCTACCACTGATGTCTCATTTTCACACCCCACACTTCCTTATCTCTGTATCTCCCTCTCCCCTGACTCTCTGTATCTCTGCATCTCCCTATCCTCTGAAGAAGGGTCTCGACCCGAAACGTCACCCATTCCTTCCATCCAGAGATGCTGCCTGTCCCGCTGAGTCAAGTCAGGTCACTTTTATTTCTATAGCACATTTAAAAAACAACTCTCGTTGGCCAAAGTGCTTTACATTGTTGGCGGTACTAATGTTATAGAGTGACTCCATCGTTTTGTGTGTATACTTTCGGTGTAAAGCAGCCCCTGCAGTTCCTTCCGACACGGGCGAGTCTGGGCCGTTTGTTCTGTTTCTCCACGGCCTCCTCTGACCGAGCTCCTTGGTTTTTTCTCCCTCCCCCCCCCCCCCCCCCCCCCCCACACACAGGCCGTTCCGTAAACGCAGAGAGGCGTTTGGAATCGCCAACGCCACCTTGCCCCTGAACGACACGGCGCAGCCCGAGCAGCGTCACGGCAACGCCAGCGCCGAGAGGACGCAGGACTACCCGTTCTTCGAGAACAAGGTGTGGGTCAAGGACCGCACGGTCATCTCCAACCTGCGGCATTTCACCACCTACCGGGTGGACATCCACGCCTGCAACCACGAGGCCTACAAGCTGGGCTGCAGCGTGTCCACCTTCGTGTTCGCACGCACCATGCCCATAGGTGAGTGCCCGGTGGAATGGCGCGGGTGATACTGGCAGAGAGGGCGGGCGGTTCATCTCCTCGCCCGTGATAGAAGCAAAATTAGGCCATTCGTAAGTGTCTACTCCAAAGTTAACAACTCCGAAGTAAATAAGGTAGACAGAAATGCTGGAGAAACTCAGCGGGTGCAGCAGCATCTATGGAGCGAAGGAAATAGGCAACGTTTCGGGCCGAAGCCTTTCTTCAGACTGATGTAGGGTGGGGGAGGGGGGAGGAGAAAGGAGTAAGGAGAAAGGAAGAGGAGGAGCCAGAGGGCTGAGGGAGAGCTGAGAAGAGGAGGAGACAGCAAGGGGTACCGGATATTGAAGAAGTCAATGTTCATGCCGCTAGGGTGCAGACTGCCCAAGGGGAATATGAGGTGCTGTTCCTCCAGTTTCCGGTGCTGCTCACTATGGCCATGAAGGAGGCCCAGGACAGAAAGGTCGGATTCGGAATGGGAACGGGAGTTGAAGTGCTGAGCCACCGGGAGATGAGGTTGGTTAATGCGGACCGAGCGAAGGTGTTCCTCCTGAGTTACTCCAGCTTTTTTTTGTGTCTATCTTAAGCCCCTGTCTCACTGTACGAGGTCATTCACGAGTTCTCCAGAGTTTTCCCCTGATTCGAACTCGGAGAATGTCCGTAGCGGATCCGTAGGAGTTCGTGGATGTCCCGTAGCGGCTCGTTCGAGTAAAAAGTAACCATTTTTTTCATCACGAGTATTTTTTTACTGGTGGACATTTTTCACCGTGTTGAAAAAATGTCACGAGTTTACCGGATTTCTCGAGTACCTGCCGTTACTCGTACGAGCCGCGACGGGACATCCACGTACTCCTACGGACCCGCTACGGACATTCTCCGAGTTCGAATCAGGGTAAAATCCGGGAGAACTCTTGAATTACCTCGTACAGTGGGACAGGCCCTTTAGTATCTTAACAAAGTATTCAATTTTAACACAAACCATTATTAACACGTCCCATGAATAAGTCTACACACTCGTGGATAAGTCTACTCCGCCATTCAATCATGGCTGATCTATCTCTCCATCCTAACCCCATTCTCCTGCCTTCTCCCCATAACCCCTGACACCCGTACCAATCAAGAATCTATCTACCTCTGCCGTAAAAATATCCACAGCCTTCCGTGGCAAAGAATTCCACAGATTCACAGATTCCCGCTAACTAAAGAAATTCCTCCTCATCTACTTAAAGGAAGTCCTTTAATTCTGAGGTTGTGCCCTCTGGTCCTAGACTCTCCCACTAGTGGAAACATCCTCTCCACATCCACTCTATCCAGGCCTTTCACTATTCGGTATGTATCAATGAGATCCCCCCCCTCATCCTTCTAAACTCCTGCGATTACAGGCCCAGTGCCGTCAAACTCTCAACGTATGTTAACCTGATCATTCCCGGGAACAAATCCTGGGAGCAAGGATCCTTTTCTTTTTCCTTCCTCCCACAATATGTAATATGTAAAAGAATATGTCATTCTGTTCCATTCTGTTTGTTGTTTGCACTTTTGCACAAAGTCCGCTAGCATTGCCACTTTTCATTTCCCTGCACATCTCGTATGTGTATGTGGCGAATAAACTTGACTTGACTTGTGGGCACGTTAGTGCGTGTGGATGGGTGCGGGTGAAATAGGCAAGGAGGGGTTGGCGAGTGTGTGTGTGTGTGTGTGGAGCAGCCTTGTCACATGTAAGATGGATCCCAGCATAGATCACGGGCCTGCTAACTGGAAACATTGTCAGTCCATCACCTCCACAGATGGTGCCTGATCTAGTAAGTTCCTCCAGCAGGTTGGGTCAAAGTCAAAGTCAAAGTAGCCTTTATTGTCATTCGGGACCTTTCGGTCTGAACGAAATGTCGTTGCCTTACAGTCATACATATAATAAAATAACAAAACACACACTTAACACAATTTAACACCCAGCACAGTGACTTCACCAGGCACCTCCTCACTGTGATGGAGGCAAAAGTCTTGTCTGTCCTTGTTCTCCCTCTGCGCTGAGGCAATCCAGGTCTCCGATGTTGAGACCCCACCGGGTGGTGATAAGTAAGTAAGGGTGTGGCTCTGGTGGGAGTGGGTGGTGGTGCGGGCGTGCGGCGGTGAGCATTGTGCCATGGTGAAGCGGGTGACAAATTCCTTCCCCTCGCCGTCTCGTTGCAGACAAAGCGGACAACATCCCGGGCCAGGTGGTGTGGGAGCCGGGAGACGATGACACCAGCATTTACCTCAAGTGGTCGGAGCCGCAGAACCCGAACGGCCTGATCCTCATGTACGAAGTCAAGTACAACCGCGGGGACAACGAGGTGAGTCGTCAGGGCCGGACACGGGAGCGCGGCACGATGGCGCAGCGCTAGAGTTGCTGCCTCACAGGCGTGTGTGTGTAGGTTAGTGTACGGGGCCATCGCTGGTCGGCGCCCACTGTGGCGGGTAGTCCGAAGGTCCTGTTTCCGCGCTGTATCCATCGAGAGCAAAGTGGCGCATCGGTAGAGTTGCTGCCTCACTGCGCCAGAGACCCGGGTTCGATCCTGACTACGAGTGCTGTCCTAGAGTCAATAGACAATATGTGCAGGAGTAGGCCATTCGGCCCTTCGAGCCAGCACCGCCATTCAATGTGATCATGGCTGATCATCCCCAATCAGTACCCCGTTCCTGCCTTCTCCCCTGACTCCGCTATTTTTAAGAGCCCTATCTAGCTCTCTCTTGAAAGCATCCAGAGAACCTGCCTCCACCGCCCTCTGAGGCAGAGAATTCCACAGACTCACCACTCTCTGTGAGAAATAGTGTTTCCTCGTCTCCGTTCTAAATGGCTTACCCCTTATTCTTAAACTGTGTGGCCCCTGGTTCTGGACTCCCCCAACATCGGGAATATGTTTCCTGCCTCTAGCGTGTCCAAGCCCTTAATAATCTTATATGTTTCAAATTATATGTTATATGTTTAGATGAGTCATAGTGTCGTACAGCATGGCAACAGGCCCAACTTGCCCCCTCCACTTGTCCAGCTCCTACATTTGGCCCATATCCCTCCAAACCTGTCCTATCCATGTACCTGTCTCAATGTTTCTTAAAAATTACGCTGGTTCCCACTTCAACCACCTCCTCCAGCAGCTCGCTCCATACACCCACCACCCTTTGCATGAAAAAGTAACCTCTCAGGTTTCTATTCAGTTTTCCCCCCACCCCCTCACCTTAAACCTATGTCCTCTGGTTCTCAATTCCTCTACTCTGGGCAAGAGACTCTGAGTGCGTCTACCCGATCTATTCTTCTCCTGTCTGTTTGGAGTTTGCACGTTCTCCCTGTGACCACGTGATGCTCCGGTTTCCTCCTACACCCCAAAGACGTGTTAATTGACGTCTGAGTTGGATGATCAGCCATGATCATATTGAATGGCCGAATGGCCTCCTCCTGCACCTATTTTCTATGTCTCTCTCCCACTCTCCCTCTCTCCCTCTCTCTCTCCGTAAGTCTCTCTCTCTCTCCCTCCCTCCCTCCTTCCCTCTCTCCCTGCCCCAGCTGACGTTGGTGTGTGTTGTGAGCCCACAGGTGCAGCAGGAGTGCGTGTCTCGCCAGCGGTACAGGTTGAGTGGCGGCGGCTGCAAGCTGGACCGGCTCAGCCCCGGCAACTACTCTGCGGATGTGCGGGCCACCTCGCTATCGGGGAACGGTTCGTGGACCGACCCCGTCATGTTCTACATCAAGGCCAAACGTAAGTGTGCGGGCACCGCCAGTTTTATTTATCACACGTGCAACTGCAGAGTGAAATTATTTTTGCATATATAACACGTGCGGGCCCCCGCCATTATTGGCGCCATGACTCAAAGATCAGAGTCAGATCCTCGATGTACTGGAGCGATTCCCATGAACCAACCTCTCCTCTCCTTGTCCGGCCATCTTTGTGTCCCGGGGCGCCCCCTGCTTGAGGCATCACTCCGGTTCAGCCTCCGCTTCACACCCGACCCCTCAGACTCCCCCCTTGCGCTTCACACCCGCAAACTACAAAACAGAATAGAACAGAATCAGTAATTACATATTGGTGAGGGAAACCCCCCCCAAAAAACCCCCAGCAATTTTAAAAATACACCACACAACAGTAGTTTGGTACAGTAAGTTAGTCCCTGGTGAGATAGGAGTTTACAGTCCTGAAGGCCTGTGGGAAGAAACTCCTTCTCATCCTCTCTGTTTTCACAGCATGGCAACGGAGGCGTTTGCCTGACCGTAGCAGCTGGAACAGTCCGTTGCTGGGGTGGAAGGGGTCCCCCATAATGTTGCGGGCTCTGGGTCTGCACCTTCTGATGTATAGTTCCTGCAGGGCGGGAGTGTAGTTCCCATAGTGTGTGTTCGGCCGAACGCACCGCTCTCTGCAGAGCCTTCTTGTCCTGGGCAGAGCAGTTCCCAAACCAGATTGTGATGTTTCCGGACTAGATGCTTTCAACAGCCGCTGAGTAGAAGCACTGGAGGATCCTCAGAGAGACTCTGAATTTCCTCAGCCAGCTGCCTGATGGCCCTGTCCCACGGTACGAGTTCATTCCAAGAGCTCTCCCGAGTTTAAAAAAAAATCAAACTCGTGGTAAGCATTGCTCCATAGATGCTGCCTCACCCGCTGAGTTTCTCCAGCATTTTTGTCCGCCTTACTGTCTATGAAGCTCAGCTTCAAACTGCGATGACATTTCTAAAACGCTGACCTCTCTGTGTTCGATGTGTCTCCACAGCGCCTGGTCCTGATAACCTTATGCAGTTGATCATCGCTCTGCCAATTGCACTGCTCCTGATGATCATTGGCCTCATATTGACACTATATTTCTTCAACAAGAAACGGTAAGGCAACTTAGCGGTCGGTAGATGTCAGCAGATCTATATCGGTGAGACCAAGCGTAGGTTGGGCGATCGTTTCGCCGAACACCTCCGCTCGGTCCGCAATAACCAAGCTGACCTCCCGGTGGCTCAGCACTTCAACTCCCCCTCCCACTCTGTCTCCGACCTCTCTGTCCTGGGTCTCCTCCATGGCCACAGCGAGCAGCACCGGAAATTGGAGGAACAGCACCTCGTATTCCGTTTGGGGAGTCTGCATCCCGGGGGCATGAACATCGAATTCTCCCAGTTTTGTTAGTCCTTGCTGTCTCCTCCCCTTCCTCAGTCCCCCTGCTGTCTCCTCCCGTCCCCCAGCCTTCGGGCTCCTCCTCCTTTTCCCTTTCTTGTCCCTGCCCACGATCAGTCTGAAGAAGGGTTTCGGCTAGACTACCATCCAGACAGCGTACTAATACTCTCTGTGTAGACAAAAGTGCTGGAGAAACTCAGCGGGTGCAGCAGCATCTATGGCGTGAAGGAAATAGGCAACGTTTCGTCCCGAAACCCTTCGGGTTTCGAACCGAAACGTTGCCTATTTCCTTCGCTCCATAGATGCTGCTGCACCCGCTGAGTTTCTCCAGCTTTTTTGTGTAACCTTAGCGGTCGGTAGTTTGTCTTAGACACCTAAGAATGAATGAATAGTTTATTTCGGTCATATATTAAAACAGAACAAAATTTACAATCTGTGAGAATAATGAACCCATACTGTCTCCATTTCACACAATGTTCACATAATCAATGACCGAAATAGGCTGAAGCCACAAAGATTCTTTTTGCCTCTCCTATACAATCCATTAGATAAAATAACCCAGAATATCAGCATTACAAAGGAAAGAAAAAAAATTAAATGTACTCTAAATTGTAATCCTTACTTATTATACATTTTAATCATTTTACATTAGAAACATAGAAACATAGAAAATAGGTGCAGGAGTAGGCCATTCGGCCCTTCGCGCCTGCACCGCCATTCAATATGATCATGGCTGATCATCCAACTCAGTATCCCGTACCTGCCTTCTCTCCATACCCTTTGATCCCCTTAGCCACAAGGGCCACATCTAACTCCCTCTTAAATATAGCCAATGAACTGGCCTCAACTACCCTCTGTGGCAGAGAGTTCCAGAGATTCACCACTCTCTGTGTGAAAAAAGTTCTTCTCATCTCGGTTTTAAAGGATTTCCCCCTTATCCTTAAGCTGTGACCCCTTGTCCTGGACTTCCCCAACATCGGGAGCAATCTTCCTGCATCTAGCCTGTCCAACCCCTTAAGAATTTTGTAAGTTTCTATAAGATCCCCTCTCAATCTCCTAAATTCTAGAGAGTATAAATCAAGTCTATCCAGTCTTTCTTCATAAGACAGTCCTGACATCCCAGGAATCAGTCTGGTGAACCTTCTCTGCACTCCCTCTATGGCAATAATGTCCTTCCTCAGATTTGGAGACCAAAACTGTACGCAATACTCCAGGTGTGGTCTCACCAAGACCCTGTACAACTGCAGTAGAACCTCCCTGCTCCCTGCTCCTATACTCAAATCCTTTTGCTATGAAAGCTAACATACCTTTCGCTTTCTTCACAAGGATTACATTATAATCCTCAGTTATTTGACATTTTAACGCTTTTTTGAAACTCGACAGAGATACAAAATTTCAACTCATCACTAAGCCCGTTCCATAATTTGACTCCCAAAATTGAGACACATCTATATTTTACATTTGTCCTCACTGTACATGTTTCAGAAATACACAACCCTCTTAAATTACAATGTCCTTCTCTTAATTTAATTTTTTTTTGAATACTAAGACAAATGCTCGAAGGTAGAGCTCTATTATTCAGCTTGAATCCATCTTCACCGACTCTAGTTTAGAGATACAGCGCGGAAACAGGCCCTTCGGCCCACCGGGTCCGTGCCGACCAGCGATCGCCGCGCACACACATACTATCCCACACCCACTAGGGACAGGTTTTGCATTTACACCAAGCCAATTAACCTACAAACCCCCAGTGTGGGAAGAAACCGAAGATCTCTGAGAAAACTCACGGGGAGAACGTACAAACTCCGTACAGACAGCACCCGTAGTCGGGATGGAACCTGGGTGCTGCATTCGCTGTAGGGCAGCGACTCTACTGCTGTGCCACCGTGACCCGCCTGCTCCATTTTTCCCCTCTCCCCTTCAACCCATGCCCTCTAGTTCTTGATTCCCTCACTCGGGTTAAAAGATTCTGTGCGTCGACTCTTATTCATTCCCCTGGTGGTTTGTACCCACCGTTGGAAGATCAGCCTCCTGCACTCCAAGGAGTAAAGTCCTAAGCCCGGCCAACCTCTCCCTAGCGCACAGGCCCCTAGAGCCCTGGCAACATCGTTGTACATGTTCTCCACTCTCTCTCCACTGGATCAAGAGGGTTGTGAATCGTGAAAGATTTCTCCATCGTTGGTTATCGTCCAGTTGTTGACCTAGATTTTATTTTTTATTTTAATTTTCTGTTTCTCCTTCGCACAGAAATAACGACCGCCTGCCCAATGGAGTCCTGTATGCATCGGTCAATCCCGAATACTTCAGTGCTGCTGACAGTGAGTTTGGTGGGGGTGGGAGTGGGGTTAGGGTGGGGGTAGAGTGGGGGTGAGGTCTCCACTCTGTGATGGGGGTGGGGGGTCAGGTTAGGGTGGGGAGTGAGGGTGCGGGTGGGGTGATTTCTCCATGGGGCTGAGGTTAGGGTATCGGAGTGAGAGTGGGGACCTAGGTGGGGGTGGGGGTGAGGTTAATGGGGAGTAAGAGTGGGGGGGGGCACAGAGGTTACGATCGCCTGGGGAATGAGGGTGGGGGTAGGGGTTGTGGTGGGGTGGGGGAGTTGGGTTGGGGTGGGGTTCAGGGATGGGATGGTTTGTTGACAGTGGGGGTTTGGTGGGGGGGGGGGGGGGGTGGGTGTTAGGGTGGGGAGTGAGAGTGGGGATAGGGGTTATGGTGGGGATTGGGGTGGTGTGGGTGTTGGGTGTGGGGGTGGGGGCTGGGGTTGGGTCGCCAACATTCCCACTCCCAAATAAGGGACGAAAGGTCAAACTCTACCGCTGGGCCACCGTGATCCGCCCCACCATATTCTGGGGAAGGCGCAACGGTTTGGGACGTTAGTTCGCTCCTTAAGAGCTGGCAGGGGAACCTTCTAGAAGACATTGTTTCCATGGCGACAGACCAGCCACAAACTCGTGCATTTGTGCGGCGCCTGAGTGTGACCCTTGCCCTTGCCCCAGTGTACGTGCCGGACGAGTGGGAGGTCCCGCGGGAGAAGATGACCATGTGTCGGGAGCTGGGCCAGGGTTCCTTCGGGATGGTGTACGAGGGCATCGCCAAGTGCGTGGTGAAGGGCGACATGGAGACGCAAGTGGCCATCAAGACCGTCAACGAGTCGGCCAGCATGCGCGAGCGCATCGAGTTCCTCAACGAGGCGTCTGTGATGAAGGAGTTCAACTGTCATCATGTGGTACGTGGCGCGGCGTGACTTGGCGCGGGGTGACGTGGCTTGGCGCGGCGACCATTCCCGGGGGCGCGGTCTGACACGGGGTGGCGCGGCCTGGCGTGGCGTGGCACGGTGCGGCGCGGTGACCGTTCCCAGGGGAGCTGGTCTCAGCGTACCCAAATACCCCTCAACCGTTAATGGGCATTGGGGTTACAGGGACCGGAGCAAACCCCGCTGCATAAAGCCACTCTCAGTGCAGCAATGCCAACCTGCTGCACTGGTGCATGGACTTACATTGTAACCCAACATTGCACTGGGTAGATACAGGGTCCATCACTGTAACCTGTCCCCCAGTGCTGGTATGTAAAGTGCAGGGTCTGTCACTGTAACCTGGTCTCAGGTCTGAAGAAGGGTCCCGACCCGTAACATCACCTATCCATGTTCTCCTCGGATGTTCCTGCATTTTGTACCTTCCCTTGGTGAACCGGCATCCGCAGTTCCGTGGATGGACACAGAGTGCTGGAATAAATCAGGCAGCATCTGTGGAGAACATCAGTTCGTGACGTTTTGGGGTCGGGAGCCTTCTTCAGACCTTCCTTGCTTCTGCATACTGTATACAATGTTGGGCTCGGCTGTGAAATAGCAGGAACCAGCCCGCATTGACATATAATGTAGTAAACCGATCCTCGATGGCTAAGGGGCCTGTCCCACTGTACGAGGTAATTCAAGAGTTCTCCCGAGTTTGCCCTGATTCGAACTCGGAGTATGTCGGCAATACCCGCTCGTAGGTACTCGGGGCTCTCGTGGACACTATTGAAAAAACTGTATAAGCTTACCGCGTTTCCCGAGTACCCGCCGTTAGCGTTACGAGCCGCTAAGAGACGTCCCCGAGCTCCGACGTACCCGCTACGTACATTCCACGTGCTTCCACGAGTCTGATTTTTTTTTAAAACTCGGGAGAGCTCTTTTGTAAACTCGTATAGTGGGACAGGGCCCTTTATGTAACCCAACCAGAGGTCGTCCAAGCCCCATCTCCGCTGACCCGGTGTCTGCTTTCCCCCTCAGGTCCGTCTGCTTGGTGTGGTATCCCAGGGCCAGCCTACCTTGGTGATCATGGAGCTAATGACCCGTGGTGACCTGAAGAGCTACCTGCGTTCACTCCGGCCCGATGCAGAGGTGAGTGTCCTGGCGGTTTAGTTTATTGTCACGTGTGCCAATAGAATAACGTTTAGTGCAAGGTAAAGCCAGCAAAGTCCAATCAAGGATTGTCCGAGGGCCACCTGTGAGGTGGATAGCAGTGTGTGGGGAAGAACTGCAGGTGCAGGTTTAAATCGAAGATAGACACAAAATGCTGGTGTAACTCAGCGGGACAGGCAGCATCTCTGGAGAGTCAAGAGAGAGTTGACTCAAGAGTGTTTTATTCTCATATGTCCCGGATGGGACAATGAAATTCTTACTCGCTGCAGCAGAACAGAAGATGTGATATGTAAACATTGTACATAACGGGGGAAGAGAAAAGAAAAAGTTCGATAAATAACAAAATATAGCGCAAATAACGAATAATAACATAATCTTTTGAGGTTCAGAGCTCGGAGCAACCTACGGATGTGGCCCGTTACCTGGAAATCATCCGGCCCGCAGGCGGATGTTTTTCCCCGTATTCATCGAGAGCGCCGAGCTCTGTCTGTACCGCATCCCGCGTAAAATCATCACATCCGCGCACCTTCTGTGAACACGTTTAAGAAGGAACTGCAGATGCTGGAAAAATCGAAGGCGGACAAAAAATGCTGGAGAAACTCAGCGGGTGAGACATGCACGAGGTTGCTTCACCCGCTGAGTTTCTCCAGCATTTTTGTCCACCTTCTGCGAAAACGTGATTTGATGCCTGCCTGCCATCCGGGGTGGGACGGGGACGGGATCCGTGTGAACACGTGATAGATGTGGCCCGCCCTCCGCTCACAGACACACGTCCCGGCCCCCCTATGCAGAACGAGGTTGCCCACCGCTGCTCTAAGCCAACAGGTTTAATGTCGTCCGTCCCCACAGAATAACCCTGGCCAACCTCCCCCCACCCTGAAGAAGATGACCCAGATGGCGGGCGAGATTGCAGACGGCATGTCCTACCTGAACGCCAACAAGTTTGTTCACCGGGATTTGGCCGCCCGTAACTGCATGGTGGCAGAAGACTACACGGTGAAGATTGGAGGTGAGTCCCCCTCTGTGAGCGCTGCGTTCCCCAACCGCCAGTAACGCCCTGCTTCTTCCCTGTGGCCCCCCCAACCCCATCCCCATTCATCACACCTAACTCCCCCGTTCACTCCCTTCCTTTCATAACTTCATAAGCCATGGAAGCAGAATTAGGCCATTCGGCCCATCGAGTCCACGCCCCCATTCAATCATGGCTGATCCATCTTTCCCTCTCAATCCCATTCTCCTGCCTTCTCCTTGTAATCCCTGACACCCTTTCATCTGCTTTGTACACACATCTCCCATCCATGAGTTCCCCGTTTACCCGCTCCCCCCTCCTTACCCCCACCCAGGACTTTCATATGAAGAAAGACTGGATAGACTCGGCTTGTACTCGCTAGAATTTAGAAGATTGAGGGGGGGATCTTATAGAAACTTACAAAATTCTTAAGGGGTTGGACAGGACAGATGCAGAAAGATTGTTCCCGATGTTGGGGAAGTCCAGAAAAGGGGTCACACAGTTTAAGGATAAGGGGGAAGTCTTTTAGGACCGAGATGAGAAAAACATTTTTCACACAGAGAGTGGTGAATCTCTGGAATTCTCTGCCACAGAAGGTAGTTGAGGCCACAGTTCATTGGCTATATTTAAGAGGGAGATAGATGTGGCCCTTGTGGCTAAAGGGATCAGGGGGTTTGGCGAGAAGGCAGGGATGGGATACTGAGTTGGATGATCAGCCATGATCATATTGAATGGCCTACTCCTGCACCTATTATCTATGTTTCTATGTTACTTGCGAGCGGAGCACCAAGGCAAATTCCTTGTATGTGAACACACTTGGCCAATAAACCTATTCATCCATTTTGTAAACCAGAACCTGCGGTTTCTTGTTCTCCGGAGACGCTGATTTATTCCAACGGTTTTTGTTTCGTTTCACATCGTTCTCAAGTGTTCTTCCTTTCCTCACAGACTTTGGGATGACCCGGGACATCTACGAGACGGATTATTACCGCAAAGGAGGCAAGGGGCTTCTCCCCGTCCGCTGGATGTCGCCCGAATCCCTGAAAGACGGAGTTTTCACCACGCACTCTGATGTCTGGTGGGTCCGCGCGCGCGCTCTCTGTATTAATCCCGCCTACTAACAGCTGCTCTCTGACACGGGCAATGCGACGAGCCCCTCCTTCAGACAGAGAGTGCGGGGAAAGTGAAACATAACTAGAGGAGTTGAGGAGAGGAGTAAAGGGCCTGTCCCACTTGGCAAATTTTTCGGCGACTGCCAGCATCATTGACCGACATATCAGCTCACTTTGCTTCAGCACACCGAACATAGTAGACATTTACTACAAAACAGATCAGTGTGTCCATATACCATGATATCTACTACCAGTGGTAGCTGTGTGGAATGAGCTTCCAGTGAAGGTGGTGGAGGCAGGTTCGTTTTTATCATTTAAAAATAAATTGGATAGTTATATGGATGGGAAGGGAATGGAGGGTTATGGTCTGAGCGCAGGTATATGGGACTAGGGGAGATTATGTGTTCGGCACGGACTAGAAGGGTCGAGATGGCCTGTTTCCGTACTGTAATTGTTATATGGTTATATGATATAAATATACACACACGTGTATAAATAAACTGGTAAAGTGCAAATAACAGAAAGTGGTTATTAATAATCAGAGTTTTGTCCGAGCCAGGTTTAATAGCCTGATGGCTGTGGGGAAGTAGCTATTCCTGAACCTGGTTGTTGCAGTCTTCAGGCTCCTGTACCTTCTACCTGAAGGTAGCGGGAAGATGAGTGTGTGGCCGGGATGGTGTGGGTCTTTGATGATACTGCCAGCCTTTTTGAGGCAGCGACTGCGATAGATCCCCTCGATGGAAGGAAGGTCAGAGCCGATGATGGACTGGGCAGTGTTTACTACTTTTTGTAGTCTTTTCCGCTCCTGGGCGCTCAAGTTGCCGAACCAAGCCACGATGCAACCGGTCAGCATGCGCTCGACTGTGCACCTGTAGAAGTTCGAGAGAGTCCTCCTTGACAAACCGACTCTTCGTAATCTTCTCAGGAAGTAGAGGCGCTGATGTGCTCTCGTTCCCTCCGACACAGCGGAAATGACGGGCGTTTGTTTTTTTGCCCCATGCAGGTCGTTTGGCGTGGTGCTGTGGGAGATTGCCACGCTGGCAGAACAGCCGTACCAGGGCATGTCTAACGAGCAAGTGCTGCGTTTCGTCATGGAGGGCGGCTTACTGGAGCGGCAAGAATCCTGCCCTGACAGCCTGTGAGTCACACCTCAACATCGGCGGGGACGGGGGACGGGGTCTACGTGTGGCTGCAGTCACGTGGGAACATAGAAACATAGAAATTAGGTGCAGGAGTAGGCCATTCGGCCCTTCGAGCCTGCACCGCCATTCAATATGATCATGGCTGATCATCCAACTCAGTATCCCGTACCTGCCTTCTCTCCATACCCTCTGATCCCCTTAGCCACAAGGGCCACATCTAACTCCCTCTTAAATATAGCCAATGAACTGTGGCCTCAACTACCCTCTGTGGCAGAGAGTTCCAGAGATTCACCACTCTCTGTGTGAAAAAAGTTCTTCTCATCTCGGTTTTAAAGGATTTCCCCCTTATCCTTAAGCTGTGACCCCTTGTCCTGGACTTCCCTAACATCGGGAACAATCTTCCTGCATCTAGCCTGTCCAACCCCTTAAGAAATGCTGTAAGTTTCTATAAGATCCCCTCTCAATCTCCTAAATTCTAGAGAGTATAAACCAAGTCTATCCAGTCTTTCTTCATAAGACAGTCCTGACATCCCAGGAATCAGTCTGGTGAACCGTCTCTGCACTCCCTCTATGGCAATAATGTCCTTCCTCAGATGGACCTCAGACGCTGTATGAACTTCATGGAGTCATACAGCGTGGGAACAGGCCCTTCGACCACACCGACCAACACGCCCCATCTACACTAGTCCCACCTGCCCTGCAGTTGGCCCATACCTGTCCTATACATTGAAGACAAAAGTGCTGGAGAAACTCAGCGGGTGCAGCAGCATCTATGGAGCGAAGGAAATAGGCAACGTTTCAGGCCGAAACCCAAAGGAAATAGGCAACGTTTCGGGTCGAAACCCGAAGGGTTTCGGGACGAAACGTTGCCTATTTCCTTCGCTCCATAGATGCTGCCTGACTCGCTGAGTTACTCCAACATTTTTGTCTACTGATGGTTATGGAGGGTTTCGGAGGGTTTCCTTTGGGTTTCGACCCGAAACGTTGCCTATTTCCTTCGCTCCATAGATGCTGCTGCACCTGCTGAGTTTCTCCAGCACTTTTGTCTACCTTCGATTTTCCAGCATCTGCAGTTCCTTCTTAAACACCGTCCTATCCAGTGTTGAAATGATCAGACGCACACATAGTGATTAGAATCCATAGTCTTTTATTAGCAACTCTGTGGAGGAAACACTGGGTGCTTTCATCTCCATGCATTCAGCTAGTCTAACTAGAGAGGGAGAGAGAGACCTCGCTACCAAGCGGATCAGCAGTCTTGAGTGGCATAAGGAATGTGCAACATGCAAAATCTGTGCGGTAACATATATATATACATAGCACTAACACACTAATCTACATTCATGTACCTGTCTAAATGTTGCGATAGTCCCAGCCTCAACTACCTCCTCCAGCACCTTGTTCCATACACCCACCACCCTTTTGTGTGAATAAGTTACCCCTCAGGTTCCTATTAAATCTCCCCCCTTCCCTCACCTATAGCCTATATCTTCTGGCCCTCGATTCCCCTACTCTGGGCAAGAGACTCTGTACATTTGCCCGATCTATTCCTCTCATGATATTGTACACCTCTATAAGATCACCCCTCATGCTCCCGAGGTCCTAGGAATAGAGTCCGGGGCCTGCCTTTCAATAGGCATCTGAACATCTATATGGTGTTGAAGGCTTGAGAGGGATATGGGACTGGCTCACTGCTTAGCTCAACGCCAGAGAACCGGGTTCGAGACTGACAGCGGGTGCTGTCGGTGTGGAGTTTGCGTGTTCACCCCGTGACCTCGTGGGTTTCCTCCGGGTGCTCCGGTTTCCCCCCCACGTCCCAAAGCCGTGCGTGTCTGTGGGTTAATTGGCTTCTGTAAGTTGTCCTTGGTGTGTAGGATGGGACTAGTGTGAACAGGTGATCAGCAGCCGGCACGGACTCGATGGGCCGAAGGGCCTATTTAAACGCTGTTATCACTAAACTGAACCTGCACGCTCTCCCTTTCTGTGCCTCTCTACCAACCTTTCTTTTCCTTGTCCTCTCTCCCGATGTTCCCGATGTTGTGGGGAGTCCAGAACCAGGGGCCACACACACAGTTTAAGAATAAAGGGTAAGCCATTTAGAACGGAGACGAGGAAACACTTTTTCTCACAGAGAGTGGTGAGTCTGTGGAATTCTCTGCCTCAGAGGACAGTGGAGGCCGGTTCTCTGGATGCTTTCAAGAGAGAGCTAGATAGGGCTCTTAAAGATAGCGGAGTCAGGGGATATGGGGAGAAAAGGCAGGAACGGGGTACTGATTGTGGATGATCAGCCATGAACATATTGAATGGCGGTGCTGGCTCGAAGGGCTGAATGGCCTGTTCCTGCACCTATGGTCTATCGTCCTTCTCCTTGTTTCCCGGCCACAGTGTCACCCTGTGTCTCGGAAGAGCAGACCCTTGTCTATTCTCAGTGTGTGCCGGGTTGGGGAATGGAGGTTGACAGACAAAATCCAGCGTGTTACAGCTCCGAGTTTGCCTTGTAGCCGATAGCTTGTAGTGGGAAAGTAGAGGAATTTAATTTGACCATGTTGGCAATCTTACAGAAAGCAGCAAATCAAATTCCTGACTGTAAAATTGGTGAGTATTTCAGGAATTACTGTCACTTATAAAAAACCAGCAATTAATCTGCACCTATTATTCTAAAATTAAATTGCTGTATCATCAAATCTATCATTCCTGATTTTCCCCAGGAGTTTGCTGCACATTTAACCTGTCATTTTATCCCAGTATTGGAGCCCCAGGCTCCTGGAGTGTTTGGTTTAGTTTAGTTTAGAGATACAGCAGGGAAACAGGCCCTTCGACCCGCAGAGGCTGCACTGACCAGCGATCCCTGTACGCTAACACTGCCCTACACACACCAGGGACAATTTACACATACACCGAGCCAATTGACCTACAAACCTGCACGTCTTTGGAGTGTGGGGTGGAAACCGAAGATCTCGGAGGAGAACGTGCAAACTCAGTACAGACAGTAACAGGAGTCAGGATAGAACCCAGGACTCTGGCGCTGCAAGCACTGTAAGGCAGCAACTCTACCGCTGCGCCTGTATGCCGCACTCACTGAGAGATAGATCAGCCATGATTGAATGGTGGAGTAGACTTGATGGGCCGAATGGCCTAATTCGACTCCTATTCCTTATGATCTTAGACAATAGACAATAGGTGCAGGAGTTGGCCATTTGACCCTTCGAGCCAGCACCGCCATTCAATGTGATCATGGCTGATCATCCCCAATCAGTACCCCGTTCCTGCCTTTTCCCCATATCCCCTGACTCCGCTATTTTTAAGAGCCCTATCCAGCTCTCTCTTGAAAGCATCCAGAGAACCGGCCTCCACAGACTCACCACTCTCTATGAGAAAAAGTGTTTCCTTGTATCCGTCCTAAATGGCTTACCCCTTATTCTTAAACTGTGTGTGGCCCCTGGTTCTGGACTCCCCGAACATCGGGAACATGTTTCCTGCCTCTAGCGTGTCCAAACCCTTAACAATCTTATATGTTTCAATGAGATATCCTCTCATCCTTCTAAACTCCACAGAGTGTACAAGTCCACAGCCGCTCCATTCTCTCAGCATATGACAGTCCCGCCATCCCGGGAATTAACCTTGTATTCCTACGCTATATTGAATGGCGGTGCTGGCTCGACGGGCTGAATGGCCTCCTCCTGCACCTATTTTCTATCTTGCAACCGGCTAGTCATCAGTTGTAGAGTGGCTGCCCATCCTGTTGTGGCCAGGCAAGGCGGGGAGGTGTGCGTTGAAGGATATGAGCGCTGCCCTTTAAAGGGCTGTCTCCCGGTAGCATCTTGGTGGAGCAGCACCGTGCTGTCTGTAACATACCCAGGCCTCTCGCATGCCTTCCCTTACTGAGCTCTCTGACGTCTCTGCTTGATGTCACGCCGATATAACATGGAGATTCATTTCAGAGCCCAGGGGACACAGAGTACACAGCCAGCACAGCAGAGAGGCTTGCTTGATGACTGGTGTCTAACATTAGCTTAGGAAGGAACTGCAGATGCTGGAAAATCGAAGGTGGACTCTCTGTCCTGGGCCTCCTCCATGGCCAGAGTGAGCGCTACTGGAAATTGGAACAGCAGCACCTCATATTCCGCTTGGGCAGTCTGCACCCTAGCGGCATAAACATTGAATTCTCCAATTTCCGGTAGCCCTTGCTGTCTCCTCCCCTTCTCAGCTCTCCCTCAGCCCTCGGGCTCCTCCTCTTCCTTTTCTTCCCCTCCACCCTACATCAGTCTGAAGAAGGGTTTCGGCCTGAAAAACGTCGCCTATTTCCTTCGCTCCATAGATGCTGCCTCACCCGCTGAGTTTCTCCAGCACTTTTGTCCACCAAGGAACTGCAGATGCTGGTTTACACCGAAGATAGACACAAAATGCTGGAGCAACTCAGCAAGACAACCTATGTTCAGCGTCTGATGGCACTGGGGCCTGCACTCGCTGGAATTCAGAAGGATGATAGGGTGTCTCTTATTTAAACTTACTGAGTAATGAAAGGGCTGGATAGAGTAGACGTGGAGAGGATGTTTCCACTAGTGGGAGAGTCTAGCACCAGAGGTCACGGCCTCAGAATAAACGGAGGTGCCTTTAAGAGAGGAGAAGAGGAGGAATTTCATGCGTCATAGGGTGGTGAATCTGTGGAATTCGCTACCACACAGGCGGCTGTGGAGGCCAAGTCATTGGCTATTTTTAAAGCGGAGATTGACAGATACTTGATGTGTTTGGGTGTCGGGTTATGTGGAGAAGGCAGGAGAATGGGGTTGAGAGGGAGAGATAGATCAGCCCATGTTTATTCGATTGGCAGAGTAGACTGGATGGGCCGAATGGCCTTATTCTGATCCGTTGACTCTAGAACTTGTGACGAATTGCCTGGGGCTTGTTTGTCTTTCCCTGCATGCTGGCCAGGGCCCCTGTCTTGTGTTGGTATATTCCACCACCCACTCCTGTGACGGCCTTTCTCTGGGTGGGAATCAAGGCAACAGGACCACAAAAGCTCAAGGCATGACGAATAGGTTTTCAGATGACATTACAACAGATGCCACAGACTCACAGAGTGATGCAGTGCGGAAACAGGCCCTTCGACCCAACTTGCCCACACTGGCCAACATGCCCCAGCTACACTAGTCCCACCTGCCTGCGTTTGGTCCATATCCCTCCAAACCTATCCTAGCCATGTACTGGTCTGTTTCTTAAATGATGGGATCTCCCCCGGCAGCTCGTTCCATAAACCCACCACCCTCTGTGAAAAAGCTACCCCTCAGATTCCTATTAAATCTTTTCCCCTCTATCTTTAGAAACATAGAAACATAGAAATTAGGTGCAGGAGTAGGCCATTCGGCCCTTTGAGCCTGCACCGCCATTCAATATGATCATGGCTGATCATCCAACTCAGTATCCCGTACCTGCCTTCTCTCCATACCCCCTGATCCCCTTAGCCACAAGGGCCAACTCCCTCTTAAATATAGCCAATGAAAGGGCTGGCCTCAACTACCCTCTGTGGCAGAGAGTTCCAGAGATTCACCACTCTCTGCGTGAAAAAACCGCCATTCTCATCTCGGTTTTAAAGGATTTCCCCCTTATCCTTAAGCTGTGACCCCTTGTCCTGGACTTCCCCAACATCGGGAGCAATCTTCCTGCATCTAGCCTGTCCAATCCCTTAAGAATTTTGTAAGTTTCTATAAGATCCCCTCTCATTCTTCTAAATTCTAGAGAGTATAAACCAAGTCTATCCAGTCTTTCTTCATAAGACATAAGGGTTGGACTGCTGCCCCATTTGTGAAGGCTGGCCAAGCAGGGGCCATGTCCAGCCCTGAATCTATTAGACAGATGGCGCCAATGGAGTGTTGGTGGGCAAGGACTTCGATGAGGTGTTGCTTGGCTGCAGAGAGGCCTTCAACATTCAGTTGTAGTATTCGGAGAGCAGGTCCAACTGCTAGGTGCTCTTGAGGCTGGTCGTTGTTGCTGCTTTCGGCTTTGGGATGATGACTAGGATTCTTTGACTTGGCTCTCAGGCGTCGTCTTGTAGAATTTAGTCTGCTGGAAGGATCATTGGCTTCCTGGGTACTGACGGGGGGGCGCGACCAGAACGCTGATCCATTGTCCAACTCTCTCTTGAAAGCATCCAGAGAACCTGCCTCCACCGCCCTCTGAGGCAGAGAATTTCACAGACTCACGAGAGTGTTTCCTCGTCTATGTTCTAGGTGATGGCGACAGCCCCCCCCCCCCCCGCAGCGGTGGGAGAGGCAGCGTCATCACACGCTCACCCCTGCCCTCTGCTGTAGTCCCCCTAAACTCACCTCCCCTCCCCTCCCCTTTGGCGGTGAGGTGGGAGTGGGGGTGTGGGGGGGGGGAGTGTGTAGGGTGGGGGAGGGGGGAGTGTGCAGGGTGGGGGGAGGGGAGTGTGTGAGGTGGGGGGGGGGTGAGGAATGTATAGGGGTGGGGTGGGCGAGTGGGGGGGGGGGGGGTGTGTGGGGTGGGGGAGGGGAGTGTGTGGGGGGAGGGGAGTGTGTAGCTGTGGGGGAGGGGGGAGTGTGTGGGGGTGGGGGGGGGGGAGTGTGTAGGGTGGGGGGGGGGGGTGGGAGGGGTAGGGGGGGGGGGGTGAGGAATGTATAGGGGGGGAGGTGGGGGGGGGAGTGTGTAGGGGTGGGGGGGAGGGGAGTGGGGTGGGGTGGGGGAGGGGAGTGTAGGGTGGGGGGGGGAGTGTGTAGGGTGGGGGAGGGAGGTGTGTGGGGGGGGGAGGGGAGTGTGTGGGGGGGGGGAGGGGAGTGTGGGGGGGGGGGGGGGAGGGGGGGGTGGGGGGGGGAGGGGGGGGGGGTGTGTGGGGGGGGAGTGTGGGTTGGGGGGAGGGGAGGGGAGGTGTGTGGGGTGGGGGGAGAGGGAGTGTGTGGGGGGGGGGGGGGGGAGTGTGGGGGGGGGGGAGGAGGGGGAGTGTGTGGGGTGGGGGAGGGGAGTGTGTGGGGTGGGGGAGGGGAGTGTGTGGGGTGGGGGGGGGGAGTGTGGGTGGGGGGGGGGGAGGGGAGTGGGGGCTGTGGGGGAGGGGAGTGTGGGGGTGGGGGAGGGGAGTGTGTGGGGTGGGGGAGGGGGAGTGTGTGGGGTGGGGGAGGGGAGTGTGTGGGGGAGGGGAGGGGGGGGGTGGGGGGGGGGGTGTGGGGGGGGGGGAGGGGAGTGTGTGTGGGGGGTGGGGGAGGGGAGTGTGTAGGGTGTGGGGAGGGGGAGTGTGTAGGGTGGGGGGGGGGAGTGTGTAGGTGTGGGGGGGGGGGGAGTGTGTAGGGTGGGGGGGAGGGGAGTGTGTGGGGTGGGGGAGGGGAGGGTGGGGGAGGGGAGTGTGGGGGGGGGGGGAGGGGAGGGTGTGGGGGTGGGGGGGGGGAGTGTGGGGGGTGGGGGAGGGGAGTGTGTAGGTGTGGGGGAGGGGAGTGTGTGGGAGGGGGGGAGGGGAGTGTGTGGGGTGAGGGAGTGTGGGTGGAGAGGAGTGTGAGGGGAGAGAGTGTGGGAGAGTGTGTGGGGGGGGGGGAGTGTGGGGGGTGGGGGAGGGGAGTGTGTGTGTGGGTGGGGGGAGAGGGGAGTGTGTGGGGTGGGGGGAGGGGAGTGTGGGGTGTGGGGGAGGGGAGGGGGGTGGGGTGGGGTTGGGAGGGGGGGGGAGTGTGTAGGTGTGGGTGGGGGAGGGGAGTGTGGGGGGGTGGGGGGGAGGAATGTATAGGGTGGGGTGGGGTGGGGGATGTGCGAGGGGGGGGGGGGGAAGTGTGTGGGGTGGGGGGGTGAGATTGTGCGTGGCTGTGGTGGTGCAATCGTCCGGGGTGGTGCACCTTGACCCTCTGCTCTCTGCTCTCTGCCCCCCCACCGGCAGGTTTGAGCTGATGCGTTTGAGCTGGCAGTACAACCCCAAGATGCGTCCCTCCTTCACCGAGATCATCCAGAGCATCAAGGGCGACCTGGAGCCCGGCTTCAAGGAGGTGGCGTATTTCTACAGCGAGGAGTGCAAGAGCCGGGACCAGGAGGAGTTTGACATGGAGACGGAGAACATGGAGAGCGTGCCTCTCGACCCGTCCTCCATGCTGCAGCACGCCGCCGCCGCCGACAAACACACGGGCCACAAGGTGGAGAACGGCCCTGGCATCGTGCTGAGGGGCAGCTTCGACGAGCGGCAGCCCTACACGCACATGAACGGCGGCAGGAAGAACGAGAAGGTGTTGCCTCTGCCCCAGTCCACAGCCTGCTGATCCCCTGCACACACACATGCACACATATACATACATGCGCACACATACATACGTACACTCACGCGCACACATACATCCACACACGTACACACACACACGTACATGCACACACACATACATGCACTCACGCGCACACATACATCCACACACATGCACACACACATACATGCACTCACGCGCACACATACATCCACACACGTACACACACACGCGTACATGCACACACATACATGCACACACATACACACGTACATGCACACACACATACACACGTACACTCACGCGCACACATACATCCACACACATATACACACACACGCGTACATGCACACACACATACATGCACACACATACACACGTACATGCACACGCACAAACGTACGCACCCATATACACACGCACACAAACCCACAAATGCATGCATGCATACAAACAGCATTCAAAGATTTGCATACATATGCACACACAAAGACGAGCCTGTGCTCAAACAAACATGCAAAGACACTCGTGCATACATGCACACATGTACACATGCTCGCAAACAAATACGCGCAAACATGCAGACACACCGGAAGGCACACGTGCAGACAGGCATTCACCCATGCATGCAGATAGACACACATGCATACTGACCAGCACCATTGCAGACAGATACTCCGACACACACACACACACACATACAACCCTACTGTATCTCAGTAGATCTAAAACTGCCATTGCTGCACGGTGGGGAGATTGCATCTCAAGTCACCACAATATTTCATATGCAAACAGTTTTTCCCGGGAAGAAAACAATAAGACTGACGGACAATGCTGAAGCGGGCGGGCCTGAGCAGCAGGCTCGCCGAACTCCTGGCCTGCAGTCCTGGGCCCCAGGCCTCGCACTGCATCCTAAACATATCTGAAGTCTGAGCGTGAAAGACAGAGAGAGAGAGAGGAGCGCCTCTTTGCGGAGATGCTGCCGGGCCCTTGGCTCTGCTCCTTGGTGCCGCCACCACCGCCAGGCCTCGCGCCGCCAAGTATGTGGATGCGCGCGCCCGTGTCTGTGGCTGCTCACAAAGCAAACCTGGAGAGGCCGCAGCCTGTGTGTGGAGGTGAAGGCCGGAGGTGAAGGCCGCAGCCTGTGGGTGGAGGTGAAGGCCGGAGCCTGTGGGTGGAGGTGCAGGCCGAAGCCTGTGGAGGTGAAGGCCGGAGCCTGTGGGTGGAGGTGAAGGCCAAAGCCTGTAGAGGTGAAGGCCGGAGCCTGTGGGTGGAGGTGAAGGCCGAAGCCTGTGGGAGGAGAGGCTCCAGCGACGAGTCCCCCTTTCGGGCCATGGCCGCCTCCTGCAAACAGTCGTCTTTCACCACTGACTAACGTTGCCAAAACACGGAAAAACGGAATAGTTTCTATTAGGAAAATTGTGTCTCGACTCGTTGGGAGGGCGGGGTCAGAAGAAAAAAAGTGTTTCTCTGTGAGGCGGGTATGTTCAATTTGAGTGTGTTCACACTAATACATTCACACACATTTGTCTCATTGAGTGTGCATACACACTAATACATTCACACACACACAGATGCACACACACACACAGACGTACACACACAGAGACACACACACGGATGCACAGACGCACACACACACAGATTCACACACAGACGTGCACACACATACAGGTGCACACGTCTCATTGAACAAACCTGATAGGGTTGTTCAATCTGTGTGTGTCCATGTGCGTGTAGACCAAGACATTCTCACACACACACACACACAGACGCACACACACATACAGACGCACACGTGCACACACGCAGACACACACACACACACACGTACACGAACACGTCTCATTGAACCAACCTGATAGGGTTGGTTCAATCTGTGTGTGTCCATGTGTGTACACACCAAGACATTTTCACACACACACACACATACAGACGACACGTCTCATTGAACCAACCTGATAGGGTTGGTTCAATCTGTGAGTGTCCATGTGTGTACACACCAAGACATTTTCACACACACACGCTCACACACACACACGCTCACACACTTGCCTCATTGACCAGCCTGCCTCATCTTTCTACACCGGGACTAAGTCGACTCCTTGACAACAAGCCCATGGGGGGCAGGTTTGGATGAGCATCCCCGGTGGTGGCCCGGGTCTCGTGGGGAGGGAGGGGGGAGGGGGAGGCGAGTCAGAGCCCAGTCCGCTGCCGACATCGGGGAGGAGGAGGAAGCGGAGGAGGAAGCGGACTCGTGCCTCGCACGGCGCTGAGAGAGAGAGGCAGACGGAGCAAGCAGCCGCTCCTTGCGAGGACGGCCCAAACCAGCCAGCGCAAAGAAGGACAAAAAACGGAGCAGATAAGTGCTAAGTATTCTCTGATGTGCTCAGTACTATTTCAGTAGAATTCTAGTGAATGGGTCTTGCAGTTCTATGTTTGACCATTAATCTTTGAATATTCATTGTTACTTTTATAACCTTTATGATTTATTATCGACCTGTCTTTAAAGAAAAGCTGCTATAATTTTTTTTTTTTCCCCCTTAACTCTGGGGATGAAATGTACTTTACCTTCCAGACATGACTCTTTCTTCCCCTCAACACCCCAGACCTCCCTTCCGTTTCCTTCAACCAGTTTCTGAACGCTTTATTCAATGGTTCCAATCGACTATTATTTCTTCTTCGTATCGGTACCGAAAGTGTAGCCTCCTTGTGTGGCTGGCTGCCTTCGAGTTTTTTTTTTTTGTTTGAGAGAAAAGTTCATACAAGCAGGAAGACGTGTCTTTGCGCCCTGCCGCATGTTATACGGGCTCAGCGCGGGAAATCACACACCCGCGTTCTCTTCCCCGAAACGATTACAGAAACACTTTTGCGTCTAAGTCAGTACAGGGCGTGATAAAAAAATATACTCAGGTCAAACAGTTTAATACTAGTACGTGTCTTTCTCAGTGTTTCCATGTTAAATTTTTTTTTTGTTCATATGTAGAAAATTGTTTGCTTTTTGTTTTCACCAAAAAAATTACCCGAGGATTTTTTTTTTTGTAAGAAAAGATAAAACTGGGTTCGATATCCTGACAGCTCGACGTCAAATACAACGTTGTTTTTCGCTGCAAAGTCTTTCCTGCCCAGGATTCTCACCTTTAATTTTTCCGATCGTTACCAGAGAGGGGCTTTGTGGCAGAGAGGGACTCTGCGTTGTCCTGTTTGTCACGGCTCCACGCTCGGACAACGGACCTGACAGTGCAGAGTTGCCCACACATCCCCCACCGTGGCCCTATCAGGGGTTGTACCAGTTACAGCCAAGGGCTTTGTGTCAGGATCGTCGGGGAGAAACGATGGCTTTCGACACAAAATGCCAGCTCACCAAACTCGACAGCGCCGCTGGTGAGAAATGTCTGGCGTCACCTGTACTCAAATAGCCAAATAGGCGGAAAATTCTACCTGTCGGGACAGAGAGTGAGGGGGGGGGGGGGGGGGGGGGGTAGGTCAACTAAACAGAAATGGGCACAGTTTGGTTAATTTACTCGTAGTGGGGAAAGAATCTTCCCAAGCCCGCGTGCGATGTCACCTCCCGCCATAAGGCCACACTGCCACGTCTCGTGCGGCGAGTAGGCTCGGCGGGCACGGGGGCGAGAGCGCAACGGCGTCTCCTCCTCCGATGACGACTCGCGCCAAAACGCTCTCCCCTCTCCCGGCACGGGGGGGGAGAAAGCAGCATTCGCTCGTCTGGATAAGGGCTGGATAAACCTTTATTCTACCTTAAAACACCGGACGGCAAACACGTCCGATTATCGGTAAGCTTTCGGTCAAAGGACGACCCCCCCCCTCCCCTCCCCTCGTGGACTGGAAGGCTGTTAACTTACGTACAGGAACAAAAAAAATACAAATCAGAGACCGAAATTAGAGACCAGATGTTATATTATAGTGAGTTTGTTTTTCTTATTCCTTTCCTAGATTAGTTCTTGCTTTCCCGTTTATCCATGTCCCATTACATTATTTTTAATTTTCTGTTAATTAAAAAGGTAATCTATGTAGGATTTTTTTTTAATTTATTTTGTAATATCAGTTAAAATCACTGTAAAATTGCCTGAATTCAAATCAGTACTGATTGAAGAATTGTATTCTAAATGTTACCTGACAAGGGGGCAGGTTTTTTTTTTTTTGTTGATATTTTTAAGCATTTATCTACCTCTTATTTTTTTATATATATTATATATAAAATACATCTCACATTCAGCAATCTGAGAGACAGTACAGTATCCGGGACACCTCAATAATTCACAAACCACATCATGCTAAAGAAATCTTTGGAGAAGGGTTGGTTGCTGTTTTTTTACAGAGGTCACTGGCTGGCTTGGCACGGGCATAGGTTGAAGGTACATTTGCAAGGAGGCTGAACATACAACAGTTGGCTGGTTCCTAGTTGGTTGTATCTAGCAGGGTGGCGCAGCGGTAGAGTTGCTGCCTCAAGCGCTTACAACGCCAGAGACCCCGGTTCGATCCTGACCACAGGTGCTTGTCAGTACGGAGTCTCTATGTGGACCTCCGTGGGGTTTCTCCGGATGCTTCAGTTTCCTCCCACACTCCAAAGACGTACACATTTGTAGGTTAATTGGCTTGGTATCGATCTAAATTGTCCCTCGTGTGTCAGTGCGTGGGGATCGCTGGTTGGCGCGGCCACGGTGTGCCGAGGGGGCCTGTATCCAAGCTGTACCTCCAAACCAAACTACCAGGGTTGAGTTGTCCTAGCAACCAGCGCTGGTAACCATGGCAAATGGTGCATATTTTGCACATTGGTACATTTCTCCCCGTCAAAACGTTGGGCTTATTTTTGTTTAGTTTGTGCCCTTTCACCCCCTCCCCTCTCCCCCCATTCCTTCCCCGGCCTATAGCTCAGTGCCAATGCAGTTACAAAATGGCTTCATCCCCATAGCACTGTTGTGTGGTAGGTTTCCCTATGTGAGGTGGAAAGGTCAGAGATCCTTCCAGGCTGGGGTGAGGAAGGGTTTCTGCCGTGTCTCTTAGCAACAGAAGTGTCTCTGCACCATATTCGGCCCTGGGTGGAGGCTGAGGCCTAGCGACTCAGTTGTCCTCTGTTTTATAATTGAGGCACATCTGGCTGGTGCATCGACAGCAGTGTTGTCAGTGGGTGCGATGAAGGTGATGAGGTCAGTAGCCACATTGCCCAGACTGGTTGCCCCCATGTTTTGGGCAGCTCGCCCACTTACCCCTGTCCCAACTTTAGAGGTCAGCATGAGTTCCCAATACCTCACTGCCCCATCTACCATGAGCTACTGGTTGTGTTCACCAAGGAGAGACCTTCACCTGTGTTCTGGTCACAAATTAGGAACCCCACTGAGGATGTTACTGTACAAGGGGGTTAGGATGGGGGGGGGGGGGGAGCCTTTAGTCTTTGGGGGGGGGGGGGGGGGGGGGGGGGCAGTGGTAGAGTTGCTACCTGAAAGGTGGAAGATAAGAGGGGCAGGAGAAAAGCCTGGTTGGTTATGAGATGACACAAAGTGCCGACACAACTCAGCGGGTCAGGATGTTTCTCTGGAGAACATGGGCAGGTGACGTTTCTGGTCGAGACCTTTCTCCAGACTGACAGGAGAGAGATCTTGAGCTGAAAGGTCCTCCAGAGATGCTGCCTGACCCGCTGAGTTACTCGGGAAGGGTGAAGGTTCACACTTCTCTGAGCTCTGCCACCCCCCCACCTGGAGGTCCATCGCAGCAAGGCTTGGGCATTTATGGAGGAGTGGTATCTTGGCGGTGGGTTGAGGCAGCTCGGAGCGTCTGGGACTAACCAGCACCAGAGTGGGGAGGGTGCAATCATCTCCGGCAGCTAGCTAGCGGGCGGGTGGCCTTCCCCAGCCAGTGGCCTCCTAAACCAGCAACCTCCGCCTTCACACTTTGCACATATTGCTCACCAAAACCGCAGATCCTCAGATCGCAACTGGTTACAAATGTTTGTTCAACTGTCTGATTTACAGTATCGTCTGTAATAGCAAAAATATTTTTTTTGTTTTTGTTTTTTTTTAATCACTAACACTGTGGCCATCTTGGCAGTTCTGTAGAGCACTTCATTTCAATATGGTTGTGTGACTCGTGACACGGCTGTACGGGCCTGTCGGTGTGGTCCGAGCTGTTTTTCCAGATCCCACTTTCCCCGTTACTCAAGTTGTCCATTGTATATATTTGGGGAGAACCAAACCCCTTGACCTGTATCATTGTGTGGGAAGGAACTGCAGATGCTGGTTCACACTTGCAAAGTGCTGGAGTAAGTCGGCGGGACAGGCAGCGTCTCTGGAGAAGGAGGAAGGGTCTCGAAGGTCTCCAGAGATGCTGCCTCTCCCGCTGAGTGACACCGGCATTTTCTGTCTATCCCGACCTCTGTAAAACCTGACCTGTGACGGACTTTTAAGCCGGAGTGAGATCCAAGGTGCACCCATTTTCTGGATATCTGGGTGATATGTCCAGGCCTTGTACCTTGTTAATCTGGTCCAGTCTGCATTGGTCAGGCGCCCCCCCCCCCCCCCCCCTTTCCCCGGGCCCCCCCCCCCCCCCCCCCCCCCCCACCCATCCCCCCCCCCCCCCCCTTTCCCCCCCCCCCCCCCCCCCCCCCCCACCACCCTCCCTGCCATCACCACGTACGTTAGAGAGGGGCACAGTGCCAATTCACCAGAACCACCAGCAGGCAAGGTCGACATTCTTGGCAGCACCGTCACCAATGGTGTTTGTAGATGCTCGGTCACTCCCAGTAGATGGTCAACACGTTGGCCTTCGGAGAGAACCCTTTACACTCCAAGTTGACCGAGTGATCGGATTTCGGTCCTGCACTGACGATGTCTCAAGAAGGGACGGCTATCTGAGCCCGCCCCACCCCACTCCTGCTGCTGCCTCCGACCAAGCGAGAACTTCCAGGGTTAGTTGGCTCAATGCGTTGGGCCCTCTGTGTCGGGCCGGCTGGCTGAGGGGTTGGTTCCAGGCCTTTCAGATCGTGGCAAATAGCAAGCAAGCAGAGGACAGTCAAATCCCGTCACCCGGAGGTGATTCATGTTGATCTCTGGGGGGCACATAAAGGCCCTTCAAATTGCGGGCCGTTCCCGAAAACATCGGGAGAGAGGCGGAGAAATGGCCCTGATTCCTGCTCATTATCTCCATCGAGTGTATCTACATCCCCTGGCCCCTTGTGTAGTAAACGCCCCTGCTTGTACAGTTTGTTGTGGACGCTAATGGATCAGAGATCTACCTCCTGCAGGGAATGAGAACACTAGATAACATTTTGCAAGGTCCATCGTCCCCCCCCCCCACACCCACATTGATTATTCAATTCTCTCTTTTTTTTTTAAATAATTAAGCAGTAATGATGGCCAATTTGTTAAGTAAAAGACTGCGTGTAAATGATTCATACAATTCCTGTGTTTATATGGAGATTTGATTCATTGGTTTAAGAAAAATTCAAATGTTTTTGTATATTCTGTTGTAAGAATTTCCTCCTGTTATTTCGATATATTATGGAATCTTTTCATTGGAGAGGAAAAAAAGAAAAAACTTGTCTATTTTGACCGGCTAAAGCTAAAGCAATTCTAGGTTCTTCTTACTTGGCTTTTTTCTAGTAGTTACAGTACAAGATTTAAGTTAAATAAAATCTGTATGCAAAAAAAAATCATCATATACGTGTCTCTCTCTCCTTAACTTCATCCCAAAGTCCTATAAGGTATCGTTCTACACCTCAAAAAGGATTTTTAAAAAATCCAAAAAATGTATAGAAGTGTGAAAGACAGTCTTGCCATAGAGGGAGTACAGAGAAGGTTCACCAGACTGATTCCTGGGATGTCAGGACTTTCATATGAAGAAAGACTGGATAGACTCGGCTTGTACTCGCTAGAATTTAGAAGATTGAGGGGGGATCTTATAGAAACTTACAAAATTCTTAAGGGGTTGGACAGGCTAGATGCAGGAAGATTGTTCCCGATGTTGGGGATGTCCAGAACAAGGGGTCACACAGTTTAAGGATAAGGGGGAAGTCTTTTAGGACCGAGATGAGAAAAACATTTTTCACACAGAGAGTGGTGAATCTGTGGAATTCACTGTCACAGAAGGTAGTTGAGGCCACAGTTCATTGGCTATATTTAAGAGGGAGTTAGATGTGGCCCTTGTGGCTAAAGGGATCAGGGGGTATGGAGAGAAGGCAGGTACAGGATACTGAGTTGGATGATCAACCATGATCATATTGAATGGCAGTGCAGGCTCGAAGGACCGAATGGCCTACTCCTGCACCTATTTTCTATGTTTCTATGAAAACGCACACCAGATTCAAGGACTGTTTAAGAAGCATCGCGACCCAAAACGTCACCCATTCCTTCTACGAGTGGATGAATGATTGAATAAGTTTATTGGCCAAGTATTCACATACAAGGAATTTGCCTTGGTGCTCCGCCCACAAGTAACAACATGACATACAGTGACAGTTACGAATGACTCAGAAAACACTAAACATTAATAATAATAAAACATTAATGATAAAACACCATGTGAACCAACAACATACCAGATCAAAGGGAGGCTACAGATTTTTGGCTGTTGAGTAGAGCAACTACTTGTGGATAAAAACTGTTTTTATGTCTGGCTGTGGCAGCTTTGACAGTCCGGAGTCGTCTTCCAGAGGGAAGTGATTCAAAGAGTTTGTGGCCAAGGTGAGAGGGGTCAGAGATGATCTTGCCCGCTCACTTCCTGGCCCTTGCAGTGTACAGTTCATCAATGGAGGGCAGGTTGCAGCCAATAACCTTCTCTGCTGATCGGACGATTCGCTGCAGCCTCTAGGTGTCGTGCTTGGTGGCCGAGCCAAACCAGACCATGATGGAGAAGGTGATTAAATAGACCTCACCCAGTCTGTCTGTGGGTGACTCCACACACAGCGATGGATTAAAGATAGACACAAAGTGCTGGAGTAACTCAGCAGGTCAGGCAGCATCTCTGGGGAACGTGGACAGGTGACGTTTCGGAACTGCAGGTCGGGGAGAGGGAAACTAAAGATAGGAAAAGGTACAATTTAATTTTAATTGGAACCTGAGGGGCAACATTTTCACACAGGGTGGTGGGTGTATAGAACAAGCTGCTGGAGGAGGTGTGATTGAGGCAGGTACTATCATGATGTTGAAGAAACATTTAGACAGATGCATGGATCGGACAGATTTGGAAACATAGACAATAGGTGCAGGAGTAGGACATTCGGCCCTTCGAGCCAGCACCGCCATTCAATATGATCATGGCTGATCATCCAAAATCAGTACCCCGTTCCTGCTTTCTCCCCATATCCTTGGATTCCGTTGAGAAGAATATGGGCCAAACGCAGGCAGGTGGGACGAGTGTAGATGGGACATGTTGGTCAATATGGGCAAGTTGGGCCAAAGGGCCTGTTTGTTTCCACAGGGTATGACTCCATCTAAGATTCCATGTCCTTTGATTTATCTTGTTGAAACACAGCATAGTCTGAAACTCTCAAATCTTAGGTTAAAAAAAGTGCCTCATTTTTGTGCAGAGTTTGTACGTTCTCCCCGTGACCTGCGTGGGTTTTCTCCGGGTGCTCCGGTTTCCTCCCACACTCCAAGGACGTACAGGATTGTAGGTCAATTGGTATCGTTGTAAATTGTCCCTAGTGTGTATAGGATAGTTGTTAGTCTGCAGGGATCGCTGGTCAGCGTGGACTCGGTGGGCCGAAAGGCCTGTCTCTGCGCTGTGTCTCGAACTCAAAGTCCTGGACTAACGCAGCGGATCAAGCAGCATCTCTGGAGAACATGGAGACGTGGAACGGCAACATTTCCGATCGAGGCCCTTTGACAGACTGATCGTGGGGTGAAAGATGGGAAAGAGGTAGGTGTGGAATGCGGTGTGTGCAGTGTTCGAGTGGCTGTGTTCGGCTCTCAGCTGGTTTCTGGGGATTCCTGCTGCCACTGTTAAAAGAGGAAGAATTCTGATTACAGTAAACCCTCGTTATAACGGGACATGGTGTCCGTTATTGCTAATTGTCTGCTGTAACCAAATAAGGGATTATCAATGCATCAGAGTGGCACGGTGGCGCAGCGTTATAGAAACACAGAAACATAGAAATTAAGTGCAGGAGTAGGCCATTCGGCCCTTCGAGCCTGCACCGCCATTCAATATGATCATGGCTGATCATCCAACTCAGTATCATGTACCTGCCTTCTCTCCATACCCCCTGATCCCCTTAGCCAGAAGGGCCACATCTAACTCCCTCTTAAATATAGCCAATGAACTGGCCTCAACTACCCTCTGTGGCAGAGAGTTCCAGAGATTCACCACTCTCTGCGTGAAAAAAGTTCTTCTCATCTCGGTTTTAAAGGATTTCCCCTTTATCCTTAAGCTGTGACCCCTTGTCCTGGACTTCCCCAACATCGGGAACAATCTTCCTGCATCTAGCCTGTCCAACCCAATAACCAGCAGGTTATGCCCCTGTCCCACTTAGAAAACCTGAACAGAAACCTCTGGAGACTTTGCGTCCCACCCAAGGTTTCCGTGCAGTTCCCGGAGGTTTTTGTCAGTCTCCCTACCTGCAACCTCCGGGAACCATCTGCAACCTCTGGGAACCGCACGGAAACCTTGGGTGGGGCGCAAAGTCTCCAGAGGTTTCCGTTCAGGTTTTCTAAGTGGGACATGGGGCATTAGAGTGCCAGAGATCCAGGTTCGATCCTGACCTCGGGTACTTGTCTGGAGATTGTACGTTCCCCATGGATTATCTCCAGGATCTCCGGGTTCCTCCCACACTACAAAAAGACGTACAGGTTTGTAGGTTAATTGACTTTGGTATCATTATAAATTGTCCCTTGTGTGTGTGTGTGTGGGATAGTACTGGTCAGTGGGCCGAAGGGCCTGCTTCCACGCTGTGTCTCTTAAACTAAAAGAAAAAGTAGTGGAAGCAAACAACTGCACGAAAGGCCACGCAGAGCTGGAGTAACTCAGCAGGTCAGGCAGCATCTCTGGAGAGGTGGAATGGGTAACGTTTCGGGTGGAGACTGTCCCTTCTCCAACTCTTTTGCGCTTATCTTCAGTTTAAACCAGCATCTGCAGTTCCTTCTCACACAAATGCTTCAATAAAGTTTGCTGCTCATTTTTTTCCTGCACTTCTAGCGAGCATCAGCAGATGGTGACAGAGAGCAGGATGCACAGAGTCTTTTGCCCATAGTGGAGGTATCAAGGGACATAGGTTTAAGGCAAAGATCCTCTTGCATCTTTGGTTTAAGGTGTAAGGGGGAAAGAGTTAATAAGAACCTGAGGGGCAACTTTTCCACACAGAGGATGGTGGCTCTATGGAACGAGCTGCCGGAGAAGGTAGTCGACTCAAGATTCTGCGGCAACATTTAAAAGACATTAAATGTCCAGCTTTTTAAGTCTGCCTTCGAATAAGTTAGTAAAGTTCTCCTGTAGTGTTTGCAAAAATGCACTGATCATCCAACTCAGTATCCTGTACCTGCCTTCTCTCCATACCCCCTGATCCCTTTAGCCACAAGGGCCACATCTAACTCCCTCTTAAATATAGCCAATGAACTGTGGCCTCAACTACTTTCTCTGGCAGAGAATTCCACAGATTCACCACTCTCTCTGTGTGAAAAATGTTTTCCTCATCTCGGTCCTAACAGATTTCCCCCTTATCCTTAAACTGTGACCCCTTGTTCTGGACTTCCCCAACATCGGGAACAATCTTCTTGCATCTAGCCTGTCCATATCGAACCTGGGTCTGTGGCGCTGTGAGGCAGGCAGCAACTCTACCGCTGTGCCACCCCTCCACCCTTTCACGCCCGGCGTGGGGTCTCTGCGACGCTGCTGTCAGTGGGCAGCTGTTGCAGCAACTTCGTCTGCAAGGTCTTGCCCAGGGTCCTGAGTCCACAGCCAGCGATACACATAGAAACATAGAAAATAGGTGCAGGAGGAGGCCATTCGGCCCTTCGAGCCTGCACCGCCATTTTATTTATGTATTTAATTTTATTTTATTATTTATTTCGAACAGAATAAAAGAATAAAAAGCTAGTGTGAAACAGCGTACAAAAAACAAAACAAAAATATTTATAAAGTGTCACAAACAATATCTATAAATAATTGAAATCATATGGGTCCGAAAAGGAGCAGGAAGACGCCAAAGTTATTAATTCCCACCCCTTATTCAACTGCTTGTAATTATCTTATACAAATTTAGCAGCTATATGTACACCATATGTACACCAGCCACTATATGTACACCAAATTATTTACATTTATACACTAATCAAATATTTACAAAGCCATACAGAAAATAAAATAAAAAACCCTCATATACTATACAGTATCTTAGTCATATATACAACCCATCACTCTATATCACCCTTCCCAATATAATCAGTATAACAAATATCCCACTCACTATCACCTATCCTCATCCCAATATCCTTTTAAACAAGTGTTTTTGTACATCTTTTTAAACTGAATTATGCTTGTGCTAAGTTGTATCTCCTGTTCCAGACCATTCCACAAATTCACACCACAGATTGCTATGCACATACTTTTAAGAGTTGTTCTGACATTGAGTTTTTTAAAATTATGTTCCCCTCTCATTCATTGTGATCATGGCTGATCGTCCCCTATCGATAACCCGTGCCTGCCTTCTCCCCATATCCCTTGCCCCTAGAGCTCTATCTAACTCTCTCTTAAATCCTAGGGACAGTTTACAAATTTTACAGAAGCCAATTAACCTACAGACCTGGATTTTTTTTGTTTGTATCAAAAATAATTTATTTAATTAAGAACACGATTGAAAACCAAAAAAAAACCAAAACTGTGGTGACACCCATCACCATATTTCAAAATCAACAAATTATTCAGACACTGAATTCCAAACAATCATGTTACACCTATACTCATAACTACTATACAACGATGTCCCTCTCTAACATCACCCGGGCACGTACGTAACCGCGGTAAAGGGGCAAGCATCGCGCTTGGGCACAGCCCTCTTCCGCCTGGCACCGTGACTCGTGGATGGCCAGCTTGGCCAGGCCTAGGAGCAACCCAACCAGGACATCTTCAGCCCTGCCCACTCCCTAGATCCCGTCACCAGTCGCCTGGTCGCTGACAGTGGAGGCGCCCCTCCCCCTACGGACCCTAGGTGGAGTGGGAAACTCACGGGGAGAAGGTACAAACTCCCGTAGTCAGGATCGAACCCGGGTCTCTGGCGCTGTAAGGCAGCAAGTCTCGGGGGCAGCTTTGGGAAAGTAGGTACCCCGCTAATGAAGAATATTCAGATGAAGATCAGATGTAATGTAAACAAATAAATTGTGGAAATAAATGATCATATAAAGTTTTATTTTATGTCGATCGTTTCACTGTTTATTTGGTCAAATTATTTAAACAATGAGTGAATTACTTATGATAATGGCGTGCTGGTGAATGACAGTGTGACAGTCCACCCACACATCCACACACATCCATCCGTACGCACACTTCCATGCATACACACACACACACACGCACGCATACATGCACACATACATCCACACACGCACGCATACATGCACACATACATCCGCACGCACACACACACATCCATCCGTACGCACACTTCCATGCATGCACACACACACGCACGCACGCATACATGCACACATACATCCGCACACACACGCACACGCATACATGCACACATACATCCGCCCACACACACACACATCCATCCGCACGCAGACACACATGTACACATCCATGCACACACATACATCCACACTTACATCCACACATTCACATTTTCAATGATCGGCCCACAGCCTAAAAGTGATGCTCACACACCGGGAGATTATTACCAATACAGTAAACCTTCATCTTAATGATTCTATATTGTTTCTTAAACAGTTATATACACCAAGTTATTTAATCCCTTGGTGTTTAACCCCTTTCCCCACAAATCATTGACCCACAGGTTATTTGAACCAAGTTAAATCCCCCTGGTTATTTACCCAAGGATGGTGTTTTCCTTCAGGTTATTTACCTCTTATTTATCCCAGGTAATTAATTAATGCACAGGTTATTTGATCTACCTGGGCCGTTCACTCCAGGACAATTTAATCCAGTTATTTACCCCATCCTCCAGGTTGTTCCCCAGTCATTTGCACCCATAATTATTTACCCAGATGTTTTCCCCCCAGATTATTTACCCAGATGTTTACCCCCCCCCCCCCCCCCCCCCAGATTATTTACTGAGGTTATTCCCCTGTTATTTACCCTGGATTATTTACACCCAGGTTAATTAACCCCAAATTATTCACTACTGTGACTCCGGAGTTATTTACCCCCTGAGTTGTAAACCCCTCACATTATTTACCATAATTGACCCCAAGTTGTAAACCTATCACATTATTTACCCAGTTATTTACCCCCAGGTTATTTATCCCCTGAATTATTTACCCCACATTATTTACCCACATTATTTACACACCCCACATTATTTACACACATTATTTACCCCACATTATTTACCCACATTATTTACCCACACACATTATTTACCCACATTATTTACCCCACATTATTTACCCACATTATTTACCCCACATTATTTACCCCACATTATTTACCCCCCACATTATTTACCCCACATTATTTACACACATTATTTACCCCACATTATTTACCCCACATTATTTACACACATTATTTACCCCACATTATTTACCCCACATTATTTACCCCACATTATTTACCCCACATTATTTACACACATTATTTACCCACATTATTTACCCACATTATTTACCCCACATTATTTACCCCACATTATTTACCATTATTTACCCCACATTATTTACCCCACATTATTTACACACATTATTTACCCCACATTATTTACCCCACATTATTTACCCCACATTATTTACACACATTATTTACCCCACATTATTTACCCCACATTATTTACCCCACATTATTTACCCCCACATTATTTACCCCACATTATTTACCCCACATTATTTACCCACATTATTTTTACCATTATTTACCCCACATTATTTACCCCACATTATTTACCCCACATTATTTACACCACATTATTTACCCCACATTATTTACACACATTATTTACACACATTATTTACCCACATTATTTACCCACATTATTTACCCACATTATTTACCCCACATTATTTACCCACACATTACCCCACATTATTTACCCCACATTATTTACCCCACATTATTTACCCCACATTATTTACCCCACATTATTTACCCCACATTATTTACCCCACATTATTTACACATTATTTACCCCACATTATTTACCCCACATTATTTACCCCACATTATTTACCACACATTATTTACCCCACATTATTTACACACATTATTTACCCCACATTATTTACCCCACATTATTTACCCCACATTATTTACCCCACATTATTTACCCCACATTATTTACCCCACATTATTTACCCCACATTATTTACACACATTATTTACCCCACATTATTTATCCCACACATTATTTACACACATTATTTACACACATTATTTACACACATTATTTACACACATTATTTACCTCCACCCTCCAGGGTTATTGCCGCCCACGTTACTCCCCTGACGGAGTTGTTGACCCCGGGGCCGGTGATTTACTCCACGCCCCGGTCCGGGCCCCGCCGCTGATGGAGGCGACGGCGGCCGCGGCAGGTGAGTCCCCCGCGTCCCCGAGCCTCCGCGCCGGCCGCCGGCGCCGGGAGAGGCCGAGGCTTCAGCGCGGGGGACTAGGCCGCAGGCCGGGGCTCGGTGTCCGCGGGTTCGAGCCTGGGCCTGGGGCCTAGAGCTGGGGCCTGGGCCTGGGGGCTGGGGCCTGGGGCCTGGGACCTGGGGCTGGGGCCTGGGGCCTGGGGGCTGGGGCCTGGGGCCTGGGGCCTGGGGGCTGGGGCTGGGGCCTGGGGGCTGGGGCCTGGGGCTGGGGCTGGGACCTGGGGCGTGGGGCCTGGGGGCTGGGCCTTGGGGCTGGGGCCTGGGGGCTGGGTCCTGGGGCTGGGGCCTGGGGGCTGGGCCTTGGGCTGGGGCCTGGGCCTGGACTGGGGGCTTGGGGCTGGGGCTGGGTCCTGGGTCCTGGGGCCTGGACTGGGGACTGGGGCCTGGGGGCTGGGGCCTGGGGCTGGGGCCTGGGGTCTGGGCCTTGGGGCTGGGGCCTGGGCCCTGGACTGGGGGCCTGGGTTTGGGCTGGGGCCTGGGGCTGGGGCCTGGGCCTGGACTGGGGGCCTGGGGCTTGGGCCTGGGGCCTGGGCCTGGACTGGAGGCCTGGGCCTGGGGCCTGGGGCCTGGGCCTTGGGTCCTGGGCCTGGGGCCTGGGCCTGGACTGAGTGAGGGGGTCCCTCTGGTTCCCCTACTCTGGGTAAAAGACTCTGGACATCCACCTCATCTATTCTGCCCTAATTTAACAAAAGGAAACAACTGATAATGTTGTCAGAATGGAGTTATTGCTTTATTTAGGGTGTTTGAGAAATACTCCACACAATGGGGAACTAAGCAAGTCCTTCTCTGAGTACAATTTGATAATATTTATACCAGAGAAGTAAGAAATTCCATCACAAATCTGAAAGAAAAACAACTTTTCCTCATTTACAAGAAAACGCCTTTCTGTCAGTCACTTCCTTGTGTCAATGTAGGGCAGAATTCCTCTCATGATATTGTGAGATTCAAAAATCACAAATGCTCTTGAGACAAATTCAGACAAAGAAGTGTTTTTATTAATTTCATATTCTGCAGAATAGGTGCCTCTCCTCTGATGTCCCCTAGAGGCACAAAGAAGATGGAGATGCTTTCTATCTTTATACCATTTTTCACTATGGTCACTACCTCATGTCTCCCCATCGAGTTTCGTCCAATCATAACATAAAGCCCACATTCCCACGAGAATGTCCAGGAATGTCTCGGACCATCTCCTGACGTCAAAGACTCCCAAGGCTTCTGCTGAAGTTGTTATCTGTTTGCTACTTTTTATCTAGAATTTCTCTCTGTTCTGTATATTGTTACTTTATTCTACCAGCAGTCTGGCTTCTGCTGATAATTCATTTATTTCTAAGTTATATTTTTCAGAGTTCTGGTATAAATCAACCATCCCTATTAACCCCTTTCTCACAATATTGTACACCTATGTAAGATCTCCCCTCATCCTCCTGCGCTCCATTGAATGGAGACCATGGAGTTGGGAGTCTGAAGAAGGGTTTCGGCCCGAAACGTTGCCTATTTCCTTCGCTCCATAGATGCTGCTGCACCCGCTGAGTTTCTCCAGCTTTTTTGTGTAACCATGGAGTTGGGATGAGGGAGCGTCCTAAAGCCTCCAGTTTAAATTCCATTTGGAATATTTTGGAGGACCAAGAAACCAAGACAAGAGGGGTGAAAGGATCGCAGTACATAGATCCACCGGTCGTGTGGGGCTCCATCTATGCTCCTCCACCAAGTCACGGTCCATCACACAACGAGACGCTGGTTCGAGGGGGCTGTCCCACTTGGGCGACCTAATCTGCGAGTTCTTGCCCTCGACTCATACTCGCAGCATGGTCGACACGAGGTCGTAGGAGGTCTTTGTAATGGCGCTGTCCCACGGTACGAGTTCATTCCAAGAGCTCTCTCCCGAGTTTGCCCTGATTCGAACTCGGAGATTTACGGTAACGGCCACTCGTCGGTACTCGGGGCTCTCGTGGACATTTTTCAACGTGTTGAAAAATCTTCACGAGTCTTCCCGAGCTTATCTGCCGTTAGCGAGTCTTCCCGAGTACCTGCCGTTAGCGTTACAAGCCGCTAAGAGACGTCCCCGAGCTCCGACGTACCCACTATGTTCATTCTCCGTGCTTCCCACGAGTTTGATTTTTTAAAACTCGGGAGATCTCTTCGAATGAACTCGTACCGTGGGACAGGGCCATTACTCTCCTTCATGCTCGAGAGTAGTCCCCGTGTACTCGAGGCCTCAGCTAGGTTGCAGCATAATTTTCAACATGTTGAAAAATGCTCACGAGTAAAAAAAGGTCGCCATGGAATAAATCGATCCTTTTTTTACTCATAGGTTTAGTCGTAGTAGGTCATAGTAGGTCGGCATGTTAGTCGTAGTTGATCGAGGGTAGTCGAAGGTAGTTGTAGATAGTCTTCATCATAGTCGAAGGGAGGTCGAAGGAGATCTTCAACATGACATTTTTTCAAACTCTCCTCAACTCTTCTAAACATTGCCAATTAGGTCGCCGCAGTGGGACAGCCCCTTTAGGTGGAGTAATCTTATGGTTATCTCAAATTAAGAATATTGACAATTAATTGACACCTCAAAGTGGATACCATGTATAAAATCATGAGAGGAATAGATTGGATAGATGCACACAATCTCTTGCCCAGAGTAGGGGAATCGAGGACCAGAGGACATAGGTTCAAGTTGAAAGGGAAAAGATTTAATAGGAATCCGAGGTGTAACTTTTTCACAAGGGGAGTGGGTGTCTGGAACAAGCTGCCAGAGGAGGTAGTTGAGGCAGGAACTATCCCAACGTTTAAGAAACAGTTGGACAGCTACATAGATAGGACAGGTTTGGAGGGATATGGACCAAGTGCGGGCAGGTGGGACTAGTGTAGCTGGGACATGTTGGCCAGTGTGGGCAAGTTGAGCAGAAGGGCCTGTTTCCACACTGTGTCATTCTATGACTCTATAGGTATTTTCACTGCTGCTTTCTGGTTACACACAACAAAAGCTTTTCACTGTACCTCGGTACACATGACAATACACTATGCTGCTCTGCCTCTTTAGAGTCTTGTTCTCTGGTCGATATTTTAACCGATGGTGATTGGGATCGGCTGACACGACCAACTGAGGATTACCTATCACGGCTCAGCGAGGAATCCACTGAGGTCTTCCGTTTAACCAATGGAGAACAGGTACCAGATCCCTTCCACAGTCCTGCGAGTGATTGGCTGATCGGGGACCAACTAATGGGCGAGACATCCAATGAAAAATATTAAAGCAACTCAAAATCACATCAATCCCCATTTTTCCAAATGCCTTTCATTCAATTGTTATTGGTTTAGTAAAATTTGGTAAAATACGACATAAGGAAGTATTAGTGCATGGGACCCAATGAGTCATAGAGTCGTACCGCGTGGAAACAGCCCCTTCTGCCCATCTTGCCCATGCCGACCAACATGTTCCATCTACACTAGTCCCATCTGCCCATATCCCTCCAAACCTGACCTATCCATGTACCTGTCCAAATGTTTCTTAAAGGTTATGATAGTCCCTGCCTCAAATACCTCCTCCAGCAGCTCGTTCCATACACCCACCACCTTTTGTGTAAAAAAGTTGCAGCTCAAGTTCCTATTAAATCTTTCCCTCCCCCCCCCCCTCACCTGAAACCTATGTATGTCCTCTCGTTCTTGATCCCCTGCTCTGGGTAAAAGAGTCAACGCATCTAGCCCATCTATTCCTGTCTTGATCTTATACACAACGCTATAAGATCATCACACATCAATGCTTTGTCACAGGCAGAGGTGTAAGTTCTGCGGGAGGTGACGAAGGTATGGGATTTTAGGGAGGAAATTCCTGAGCTTGGGATCTTGGCATGGCTACTGCAGCTGGTGTCCTGGATCTGAGGTGGACGATGAGATTGGAATTGGACCATCCATGTCCTCCAAGGATGCTGCCTGACCCGCTGATGCTCCAGCATTCTGAGTTCGTAAGGTCATTCTTTGCCACAGAAGGCTGTGGAGGCCAAGGCAATGGATATTTTTTAACGCAGATAGATTCTTGATTAGCAGAGGTGTCAGGGTTTATGGGGAGAAGCTCAGGAGGGAAAGATAGATCAGCCATGATTGAATGGCGGAGTAGACTTGATGGACCGAATGACCCAATTCTGCTCCTATCGCATGCCCTTACGAACTCAGAAAGCTGGAGCATCAGCGGGTCAGGCAGCATAGGTGGAGACCCGAACATCACCCATTCCTTCTCTCCAGAGATGCTGCCTGTCCTGTTGAGTTACTCCAGCGTTTTGTGTCTATCCAGCTATTACCTGCCACCAGGCTTGGCCCTCTCTTCCTGTGTTCTTATCCTCCCCCAACCACAATCAGTCTGAAGAAAAAGCCTGAGCCGAAACCTTACCTGTCCGTGTTCTCCAGAGATGCTGCCTGACGGGATTGCGCACAGCGTCAACGCTTTTCACTGTACCTCGGTACACATGACAATCAGCTGAACTGAACTGAACTCTGTCTGACTTCCCAGCTTGCCATCACCCCATCGTCTGTGGCCTTCCTTAATCTGTTCGAGGACCACGTTGAACAGCGGATACTGGCCCTGCTGAATCCGCAGGATCGCAAGACGGGTTAGTGCCTCCTCCACGCTGCGTGACTGTTACAGAATGGGGCACCTTCCGCCTATCCTGCCGCTGCTAGCCCTCTGAAAACTCACCAATTTTGCACCAGCCATTTCTCCTGCAGCATAAGGCGGCACGGTGGCGCAGCGGTAGAGTTGCTGCCTCACAGCGCCAGAGACCCAGGTTTGATCCTCACTGCGGGTGCTGTCTGTACGGTGTTTGCACGTTCTCCCTGTGTGTAGGATTTTGCCAGTGCATGGGTTATTGCTGGTGGACACGGACTCAGTTGATGGGGCCGAAGGGCCTCGTTTCCACGCTACATCTCTGAAGTCTAAAATCTTTTAGATCTTGACCCAAGTGCTGTGGGAATGGATCCTTTTCATTCACCCGAGCAGTTCGCATGAAAGCAAGGAAGGGCCAAGACATTGAGAAGATGCGGTGGTGTACATATGAGGCAGCAGCTCCACCCGCTGCGAGTTTCTCACGTTTCTTGATGCTGAATGTCCAGAACAAGGGGTCACAGTCCAGAACAAGGGGTCACAGTTTAAGGATAAGAGGGAAGTCTTTTAGGACCGAAAACATTTTTCACACAGAGAGTGGTGGAATTCTCTGCCACAGAGGGTAGTTGAGGCCACAGTTCACTGGCTATATTTAAGAGGGAGTTAGATGTGGCCCTTGTGGCTAAAGGGATCAGGGGGTATGGAGAGAAGGCAGGTACAGGATACTGAGTCGGATGATCAGCCATGATCATATTGAATGGCGGTGCAGGCTCGAAGGGCCGAATGGCCTACTCCTGCATGAAAGATCTGAAGAAGGGTTTTGGCCCGAAACGTCGCCTATTTTCTTCGCTCCATAGATGCTGCTGCACCCGCTGAGTTTCTCCAGCAATTTTGTGTACCTACTCCTGCACCTAGTTTCTATGTTTCCATGTTTCCATGTTTCAGTCACCTCCCTGCAATACCTGGTCACAACCACTAGATGTGAGCAGAGAGCCACAAATATCAACCTCATCTGCGAATCCATATCTGCCCAGATTGGAACCTCTACAGCGATTGTCAACTTTTCCCTGGGCACTATACCCAGATTAATAACTTTGGAGATACAGCGTGGAAATGCCCTTCTGCCCACATAGTCCACGCTCACCAGTGATCTAGACAGTCGTGATGAAGATAGACATAAAAATCTAGAGTAACTCAGCAGGTCAGACAACATCTCTGTAGAGAAGGAATAGGTGACGTTTCAGGTCGAGACATTTCAGGTCGAGATCATCTTCTTCAGACTGATGGTCAGGGGAAAGGGAAACGAGAGATATAGACGGTGATGTAGAGAGATATAGAACAAATGAATGAAAGATACGCAAAAAAATCACAATGATAAAGGAATCAGGCCATTGTGAGCTGTGGGCTGTGAAAATGTTACATGCGATGAGACTGTGAATGAGTTACAGAGAAGGGTTTTCTGCCGTCAGGTTTTTCCTCGCCCCCGACGCTCCAGAGTCATCGTAAACTCTCCCAGGTTGTCCCACCTCCTTGCCCCCGAGCCGAGGCCTTATTTGCGCTCTCTATAGAAACATAGAAACATAGAAATTAGGTGCAGGAGTAGGCCATTCGGCCCTTTGAGCCTGCACCGCCATTCAATATGATCATGGCTGATCATCCAACTCAGTATCCCGTACCTGCCTTCTCTCCATACCGTCTGATCCCCTTAGCCAGAAGGGCCACATCTAACTCCCTCTTAAATATAGCCAATGAACTGGCCTCAACTACCCTCTGTGGCAGAGAGTTCCAGAGATTCACCACTCTCTGTGTGAAAAAAGTTCTTCTCATCTCGGTTTTAAAGGATTTCCCCCTTATCCTTAAGCTGTGACCCCTTGTCCTGGACTTCCCCAACATCGGGAACAATCTTGAAGGGTTTCGGCCCGAAACGTTGCCTATTTCCTTCGCTCCATAGATGCTGCTGCACCCGCTGAGTTTCTCCAGCTTTTTTGTGTAACCTTCCTGCATCTAGCCTGTTCAACCCCTTAAGAATTTTGTAAGTTTCTATAAGATCCCCTCTCAATCTCCTAAATTCTAGCGAGTATAAACCAAGTCTATCCAGTCTATCTCTGAGACTGTCTCTCGCTGTTGCTGTCTTGCAGTGGTTGCCGTCTACGTGGGGCAGGGCTGGTGCTCGCTAGACCAGGCTTTGAGGACGTCCAAGCCAGGGAGGCAGGAGCTGGTCCAGGTGAGTCTGGTGGTGGCCGGAGTTGGTCAGTCCAGGGCCTCACAACCTCCGCATGTTTACCAAAGTCTACCGCAGAGTGGGAGCCATCTTCTCAGTCTTCTACGCCATAGGTTACCTCCCTCCATCCAAGATACCTCCAATGAGGCTCGCTTCCTACACCAGTATGGCACCTCCACCATTGATCCTCACGGTGGCACAGCGGTAGAGTTGCTGCCTCACAGTGTCGGAGACCCAGGTTCGATCCTGACTCCGGGCGCTGTCTGTATGGCGTTTGTACCTTCTCCCCGTGACCCACGTGGGTTTTCTCCGGGTGCTCCTGATTCCTCTACACTCCAAAGGCGTACAGGCTTGTAGGTTTATTGGCATGGTATAATTGTAAATTGTTCCTAGTGTGTGTAGGATAGTGTTAGTGTGTGGGGATCGCTGGCCAGCGCAGACTCGGTGGGCCGAAGGGCCTGTTTCGACGCAACTAAACCTCTAACAAGACGAGGGTAGTCCATCAAGGCAAGATACCACCACAGTGGAAAGGTACCTCATTTGGAGACCCTCCGACTATCCTCGATCAGACTTTACTGGCTTTACCTTGCACTAAACGTTATTCCCTCACCATGTATCTACACACTGTAAGTGGCTCAATTGTAATCATGTATTGTCTTTCCGCTGACTGGTTAGCACGCAACAAAAGCTTTTCACTGTACCTCGGTAATACTGTGACCTAGACCTGAACTGGGGCACCTCTGTCGAGGCAGATAACTTCCATTGAGAGAGGCAGGTTGTTGACATCAGCCCAGCTCCCTAGGACTGAGGATGTCCTCCCCTCATTGGGAAGCAGCCATTAGCTGTGATCCTGTGACTGCAGGATCCCGATGGGGCTGTCCCACTGTACGAGTTCTCCCGAGTTTCCCCTGATTCGAAATCAGAGAATTACGGTAATGGCCACTCGTCGGTACTCGGGGCTCTCGTGGACATTTTTCAACATGTTGAAAAATCTTCACCAGTCTTCACGAGCTTGCCGCGTTTCCCGAGTACCTGCCGTTAGCGTTACGAGCCGCTAAGAGATGTCCCGAGCTCCGACGTACCCGCTACGTACATTCTACGTGCTTACCACGAGTTTGATTGTTTTTTTAAACTCAGGAGAGCTCTTGAATTACCTCGTACAGTGGGACAGGCCCTTTAGATATCCTGGATGGTCCGAGGACCAGGTGTGGTCTCACTAGGGCTCTGTACAACCGCAGAAGGACCTCTTTGCTCCTTTATTCGATTCCTCTTGTTATAAAGGCCAACATGCCATTCCCTTTCTTCACTGCCTGCTGTACCTGCATGCTTACTTTCATAGACTGATGTACAAGGACCCCCAGATCCCGTTGTACTTCCCCTTTTCCCAACTTGACGCCATTTAGATTGTAATCTGCCTTCCTGTTTTTGCTACCAAAGTGGATAACCTCACATTTATCCACATTAAACCTCATCTGCCATGCATCTGCCCAATTCACCCTGCATTCTCATAGCATCCTCCTCACAGTTCACACTGCCATCCAGCTTTGTGTCATAGAAACATAGAAAATAGGTGCAGGAGTAGGCCATTTGGCCATTCGAGCCTGCACCGCCATTTGATATGATCATGGCTGATCATCCAACTCAGTATCCCATCCCTGCCTTCTCTCCATACCCCCTGATCCCTTTAGCCACTAGGGCCACATCTAACTCCCTCTTAAATATAGCCAATGAACTGTGGCCTCAACTACCTTCTGTGGCAGAGAATTCCACAGATTCACCACTCTCTGTGTAAAAAATGATTTCCTCATCTCGGTCCTAAAAGTCTTCCCTCTTATCCTTAAACTGTGTGACCCCTTGTTCTGGACTTCCCCAACATCGGGAACAATCTTCCTGCATCTAGCCTGTCCAACCCCTTAAGAATTTTGTAAGTTTCTATAAGATCCCCCCTCAATCTTCTGAATTCCAACGTGTACAAGCGCCGAATCTGCAAATTTGTCATCTGTGAACCGTGTCGCGGGCGGTGGGACCCCCTGGTGTAGCGGTGCTGACGGTGTTGCCCCTCCCCCCCCCCCCCAACCCACCCCCGTTCTCAGGTGCGATCGGTCGGGGAGCGGATTGTGCTCTATCTGCTGAACCGGGTGATCTGTGGGAGCAGCGAGCTCCCGGTCGACATCCTCCCATTCCGGGATCATCCCGTCGATGAGTTTGCCAAGATCTTCTGGAAGGACCAAGAAGCTGCCGGGTTTTACACCGTGAAGATGAAAGGTAGACCAAGCGTTTGTTGGCGCTGGGCCTGTACTCACTGGAGTTTAGGAGGATGAGGGGGGGACTTTGAAACTTACCGAATAGCGAAAGGCCTGGATAGAGTGGATGTGGAGAGGATGTTTCCACTAGTGGGAGAGTCTGGGACCAGAGGTCGTATCCTCAGAATTAAAGGACGTTCCTTCAGGAAGGAGATGAGGAGGAATTTCTTCAGTCAGAGGGTGGTGAATCTGTGGAACTCATTGCCACAGGAGGCTGTGGAGGCCACAAGTCAGTGGATATTTTTAAGGCAGGGATGGACTAGTGCAGGTGTCAAGGGTTATGGGGAGAATGGGGTTAGGAGGGAGAGATGGATGGAATTGCGGAGTAGATGGGCTGAATGGCCTAATTCTGCTCCTATCACTTATGACCTGATGGGAGGGAGGGGGGTGAGGTGGATGGTCGGTCATCTTGTTCTTGCTTTGTGCCAGCGAGCCTGTGCTCCACCCACACCAGCCGGTGTTACCAGCTGCCCGTCCTGGACACCATCTTTGTCCGCGAGGGACACCGTGGCCGGGGGCTCGGGCGGGAGATGCTGGAGGACTTCTGCGGCCTGTTTCCCGACGGCGAGGAGGAGCTGGGAATCAGCCGGCCCATCTCAGCGGCCATGTACAGAGGTACGCCAATCACTGGCACAGAGTCTCTAGGCTTTAGACCAAAGATTATAGAGCAGAGCAAGATAGACCACTCCTCCGAATGGACTGACGTGTAGTACGTAACGGAACGTCACGGCCGCCATTTGTGTAAGCCAAACGCCACATCTTGGCTCTTGGTTTCTTGGTCCTTCAAAATATTCCAACTGGAATTTAAACTGGAGGTGGTGAAGGGAGGGCTTAAGCCAGAAAGGGTTATTGGGAAGAAAGAGCTACTTTAAATGTAGTTGCATCTGGTTGGGTAACTATAGTTGGGTGGAGATTATTCCATGCTTTAATTGTGCGGGGGAAAAACGAATTGCTGTACACATCTGTCTTTGTAGCTGGGATCACAAATTGGATCGAATGCCCTTGCCTGCTCCTAATTGGTTTGGGTTTGGTGTAGGTCTTGTAGTCTATGTCGAGCTGACCATTTGACATTTTGTAAAAACAGGTCAAACGGTGAGCTTCACGTGTGTCTTCGGTAGCGGGGATGGACCCTACAGTTCTACAATCTGCTCTTACATCAGGTCACGGGGAAAAGCAAAGATACTTAGAGGCTCCTCTAATGTCTTTGGGGGAAGAGGACATTTCCTCCACTCCTGAGTTGATCCAGGACTGATTCTCAGCCCCCCTGATACAAGATGAAGGCAGCGAGCAATGCTTCTCTAGTATCTTTGGTGGAGGCAGGTTCGATTTTATCATTTAAAAATAAATTGGATAGGTATATGGACGGGAAAGGAATGGAGGGTTATGGTCTGAGTGCAGGTAGATGGGACTAGGGGAGGATAAGTGTTCGGCACGGACTAGAAGGGCTGAGATGGCCTGTTTCCGTGCTGTCATTGTTATATGGTAACTCAGATTTCCGTGCTGTCATTGTTATATGGTAACACAGAACTGTGTTCGGCTGAACACACTGTGGGAACTTCACTCACCCCCCTGCAGGAACTATACATCAGGTGCAACTCCAGAGCAAACAAAATCATGGGAGACCCCTTCCACCCCAGCAACGGACTGTTCCAGCTGCTACGGTCAGGCAAACGCCTCCGTTGCCATGCGGTGAGAACGGAGAGGTTGAGAAGGAGTTTTTCCCAGAGGCAATTCGGACTGTAAACGCCTATCTCACCAGGGACTAACTCTACAGAACGTTTTTCCTTCCATTATTTATTATGTAAAAGAATATGTGTGTTATGATTGTGTTTATAATTTGTTTGGTTGTTTTGTTGTTTGTCTTTTGCACAAAAGTCCGCGAGCATTGCCACTTTCATTTCACTGCACATCTCGTATGTGTATGTGACAAATAAACTTGGCTTGACTTGACTTGACTCAACAGGACAGGCAGCATCTCCGGAGAGAAGGAGGGGGTGAAGTCTTGGATCGAGACCTCCTGGCCTGAAACGTCACCTGTTTCTCGTCCCCAGAGATGGTGCCTGACCCGCTGAGTTTCAGGTCGAGACCCTTCCACAGCCCTGGACTCAGCTCTTTCTCCCTCTCAGTTTGCCACAGGTATCTGCAGTCTCGACCTGAAGACCAGAATCGCCTGTGGGAGGTGGAGGCTCCAGGAGACTGGAGCCAAAGGCAGAATGTCTGGTTATTGATCCAAATGGGAGACATACCCTCGGCTGGTGAGTCCTCAATTAGTCTGAAGAAGGGTTTTGGCCCGAAACGTTGCCCATTTCCCACGCACCCTAGATGCTGCTGCACCCGCTGAGTTTCTCCAGCATTCTACCCTCACTTAGTTCAGTTTGGAGATACGGTGTAGAAACAGGCCCTTCGGCCCACCGAGTCCGTGCCGACCCGCGATCAGCCTGTACACAATTGGGACAATTTACAGCTTTCGATGCCAATTATCCTAAATTTAAATTCAACTAAATTTAGTCTTTAGTTTTAGAGGTACAACGTGGAAACAGGCCCTTCGGCCCACCGAGTCCGTGCCGACCAGCGATGCCCGCACACTAATACTATCCCACACGTACTAGGGACAATTTACATTTATACCAAGACAATTAACCTATAAACCTGTAACCGTACGCCTTCGGAGTGTGGGATGAAACTGGAGCTTCCTGGAAGTCACGGGGAGAACGTACAAACTCCGTACAGACAGCACCCATGGTCAGGATCGAACCTGGGTCTTTGGCGCTGTGAGGCAGCAACTCTACTGCTGTGCCACTGTGCCTTTTAACATAGAAACATAGAAAATAGGTGCAGGAGTAGGCCATTCGGCCCTTCGAGCCTCCATTCACCACCATTCAATATGATCATGGCTGATCATCCAACTCAGTATCCTGTACCTGCCTTCTCTCCATACCCCCTGATCCCTTTAGTCACATCTAACTCCCTCTTAACTATAGCCAATGAACTGTGGCCTCAACTACCTTCTGTGGCAGAGAATTCCACAGATTACTCCAGCACTTTGTGTGTCTTTTTTTGTAAACTGGTTCCTGGCAGAGAACGTAACTTGTTTTTTATTTTGCTAACGTTGCAGACTCTTCGGCCCATCCGGGTAGCACCTGAGAGGGTCAAAGGGCAAGGAGGGGAATGTCGGAGTGAAAGAATGGTGGAACCACGACCCGGAAGGTGTTGCTGAGGGAGGTGGTGGTGGAGGCAGATAGGACCGTCACATCCAAGAGACTTTTGGATAGTTACATGGATATGCAGGGAATGGAGGGATATGGATCGCTTGCAGGCAGAGTTAATCTTGGCATCATGTACATTGTGGACCGAAGGGCCTGTCCCTGTACTGTACTGCACAGGGTGGTGAATCTGTGGGATTCTTTGTCACAGAAGGCTGTGGAGGCCAAGTCAGTGGCAGAGATTATGGGCAGATAGATTCTCGATTAGTTCAGGTGTCAGAGGTTATGGGGAGAAGGCAAGAGGATGGGGTTAGGAGGGAGAGATAGATCAGCCATGATTGAATGGCGGGAGTAGACCTGATGGGCCGAATGGCCTAATTCTACTCCTATTCCATATGACCCCACTGACCTGTGACGGGGGAAGGTGCAGAGAGACCATCTGGGGGAGGTTCCTGATGGAAACATCTATGAGACATCCCATTGAAGTTGTATTGTCCAGCATGTAGCCCTAGTCACTGAGTGCAGGCAACACATCACCTCAACCGAGAGTCGCCAACTCTCCCGCTCCCAAATAAGGGACAAAAGGTCAAAATATTCCCGAAGGCAATTCGTTGACCGACTGGGCCGTGGCTGGGCGGGTGAATGATGAGTTGGCCCCGGGTGCTGGACTGTACATAAAGCCCAGCGGGGGCGGGCCAGCTGAGGAGTTTTGGCCCGGGGGCCACGTGCAAAGTTCGGCGCCCCGTCCAACTCGTGAACGGCCGTGAGACGGAGGGGTGGTGGTGGTGTCGGCGGTGAGCGAAGGTCCGAAGGTCGGACAGCTGACCGGGCTTCCGACCGACCGACGGGGCCACGGGCGAGGTGCTGCTGCTGCTGCTGCACTCCACGGGCTGCACTACGTCGGGACGGGTGAGGCAGGGGCCGGACGTGGACAGTAGCAGCAGTCAAATACGGGACAAGGGCAGTCAAACCAATATACGGGATGTCCCGGCTAATACAGGACAGTTGGCAACCCTACCTCAACCCCCCATTGCATCTCTGCTTCATTCTCCACCTAATGCTGCCTTCGTATCTCCTGCAAGTGGCTTTGCCTCAATTTTTATTTGATCGTGCTATCGTTGGACTTTTCGAGTCTAAATTAAAGTTGCTAATTCCGGACTTGAAGTAGTTAGTCTGTAGACTTCAGAGGCACAACGCAGAAACATGCCCTTCGGCCCACCGAGCCCGCTCCGACCAGCGATTACCCCGTAACACTATCCCACACACACACACACACACACACACACACACACACACACACACACACACACACACACACACACACACACACACACACACACACCACACACACACACACACACACACACACACACACACACACACACACACACACACACACACACACACACACACACACACACACACACGCACACACACACACACACACACACACACACACACACACACACACACACACACACACACACACACACACACACACACACACACACACACACACACACACACACACACACACACACACACACACACACACACACACGCACACACTGGGGACAATTTACAATTTCTACCGAAGCCAATTGACCTCACAAACCTGCCAGTCTTTGGAGCGTGGGAGGAAACCTGAGCACCCGGAGAAAACCCACACGGTCACGGGGAGAACGTGCAAACTCCGTACAGACAGCACCCGTAGTCGGGATCGAACCGGGTCTCTGGCGCTGTGAGGAACAACTCTACCGCTGTGCCATCGTGACGCCTCTCATAATCCTGTGCTTTCTTTCCCTTCACCCTCACCTTCACCTCCCCTATCCACCACCACAATCATTCTCAGGGACCACAGCGGGGGAAGCAGTGGCAGTGACAAGCTGTGTATCGATGCTGTGTGACTCTAGCGAGTGCAACGGGTAACTTCTCGTTGGGAGATTGTTGGGATAGCTTCTTGCGAGGAGCCTGCAGAGGGAAGTGTCTACCAGCGGAGGGCAGCGTTGGACAGCCTTCAGCTCCAGCAGAGGAGGCAGAGATGAAATGCTGGTGTAACTCAGCGGGACAGGCAGCATCTCTGGAGAGAAGGAATGGGGTTCGAGACCTGGCAACTGCAGGTCCTTTGGCCCAATTTACACTTTACTGAAGCACTTGACCTACAAACCTGCACGTCTTTGGAGTGTGGGAGCAGGTGAGCTGACCTGGGTGTTTTACCCAGACCTGGGGCAAATCTGTAGCACCCAGGTCACAAAACACGGGGGAAATCCTAGTCCCCCCATGTTTTGAGAGGTGGGGGACTATCCCACACCCCCCTCTCAAATTCCCCCCCCCCCCAGGATTTCTGCCCATGGAGAGTGTTTGATTGTCATAAGTCCCAGATAGAACAATGCCATTCTTACTTGCAGCAGCACAACACAACACTATATATAATAATATAATATAATACACGAGAGAGTCAGAAGAAGAAGAACATCGGTGCAGTGTGTATATACACATATACATGGATATACGCATATCAACTGGAGCGTGGAGGCTCCGGGCCCAGTGCACAGAGTCCAGGCTCCAGATGCTGCTGCACCCGCTGAGTTTCTCCAGCATTTTTGTGGACCTACGCATATCAAAGGCTCATTTATTGCCACATACACCAGTTGGTGTGGTGAAATTCCAGTTGCCATTGCAGGAAGCACATTAATAAGAATACAACATAACATTAAAGAGGAATTTCACATTAAACATAAAAACATCCCCCCACCCCATAATGGTTCCCACAGTGGGGGAAGGCACAAAGTCCAGTCCTCATCATTTGTCCACCCGTAGTCGGGCCTATTGAAGCCTCCGCAGTTGCCGATGTTTCAGGCCCTCTCGCCGGGTGATGGTGCTCCGGCGTCGGGAGAACTCTCTCAGCGGCTTGGGATACCTGGAACGGCCGCTTCCTTGCCGGAGACCGCGGCTCCCGAAGCCAATAGGCCGCGTTGGTCGGAGATATGGATATACACACACACACGCACGCACAATATGGACACACGCACACACACACAATATGGACACACGCACACACACACAATATGGACACACGCACACACACACACACAATATGGATACACACACACACATATGGACACACACACACACACACACAATATACACACACACACACACACACACACACACACACACATACACACACACACACACACACACATGGACACACACACACACAATATGGATACACACACACACATATGGACACACACACACACACACACACATACGCACACATACACACAATATACACACACACACACACACGCACACACACACACAATATGGAAACACACACAAACACACACACAATATGGATACACACACACACACACACACACATACGCACACACACACACACATCAACACATACACACACCCACACACCTACACACACACACACACACACACACACACACACACACACACACACATACACACACACACACACACACACACACACAATATGGACACACACACACACACACACACACACACACACACACACACACACACACAATATGGACACACACACACACATGGAGACACACACATACACACACACACACACATACACACACACATACACACACACACACAATATGGATACACACACAATATGGATACACACACACACACACACACACAATATGGATACACACACACACACACACACACACACAATATGGATACACACATACACACACACACAAAGACATACAAACTAACAACTATAGTGCAAAAAGACAGCTGTTATCCGTCAACTGAACCATCCTGACTGTCACCAACTAGACAGCGGTCTTGACCTTCCGTCTACTTGATGAGAGACCCTCAATCTATCTTTAATCAGACTTTATCTTGCACTAAACGTTATATCCCGTGCCTACACTGTGGATGGCTTGATTATAATCATGTGTTGTCTTCTCGTTGACTGGGTAGCTCACGACAAAAAGCTTTTCACGGCTCCGCGGTCCACGTGACCATGATAAACTACGCAAGGAATTGGAGATGCCAGAATCTGGTACAAGACACTTGGTGCTGGAGGGACTGTGCGGGTCGGGCAGCATCTGTGGGGTGAATGGACAGATGACATTTCGGGTGTGGACCCTTCTTCTGAGTCGGGCTGAAGGGCCCATTTCCACACTGTATGACTATGCGAGTTGTTCGGTTTCATGGTTGTGACGGTGGCGCAGCGGTAGAGTTGCTGCCTCACAGCGCCAGCGACCCGGGTTCAATCCTGACAATGCGGGCGCTGTCTGTGTGGAGTTTGCACGTTCTCCCCGTGACCTGCGTGGGTTTTCTCCAGGATCTCCAGTTTCCTCCCACACTCCAAAGACGTGCGGGTTTGTAGGTTCATTGGCTTGGTATAATTGTAAAATTGTTCCTGGTGTGTGTAGGATAGTGTTAGTGTGCGGGGATCGGACTGGGTGGGCTGATGGGCAGTGTTTCACTGCCATAGAGAGGGAGTACAGAGAAGGTTCGCCAGACTGATTCCTCGGATGTCAGGACTTTCATATGAAGAAAGACTGGATAGACTCGGCTTGTACTCGCTAGAATTTAGAAGATTGAGGGGGGATCTTATAGAAAATTACAAAATTCTTAAGGGGTTGTACAGGCTAGATGCAGGAAGATTGTTCCCGATGTTGGGCAAGTCCAGAACAAGGGGTCACAGTTTAAGGATAAGGAGGAAATCTTTTAGGACTGAGGTGAGATGAGAAAAACATTTTTTCTCACACACAGAGAGTAGTGAATCTGTGGAATTCTCTGCCACAGAAGGTAGTTGAGGCCACAGTTCATTGGCTATATTTAAGAGGGAGTTAGATGTGGCCCTTGTGGCTAAAGGGATCAGGGGGTCTGGAGAGAAGGCAGGGATGGGATACTGAGTTGGATGATCAGCCATGATCATATTGAATGGCGGTGCAGGCTCGAAGGGCCGAATGGCCTCTACTCCTGCACCTATTGTCTATGTTTCTATGTTTCCGCGTTGTATCTTGAAAACTAAACAGTTCTGGAGCCACAGTAATGAGCACATCACCGCTGGGCATAGATCGGTGACGGTAACAAAGCCATCTACAGCCCAGGCACCAGGGAGCTCTTCCCGCAGATTGATGGCTTGACAGAACGGCTCCAATAACCTGTCTGAGAGAGGGGCCATGTCTATGACTGGCCTCCACAACAACACACACCATGTATCAATTACACCCCAGGGCTAAATTAACAAAATCAGCAAAGCTTTCGCCCACTTTGAAGAGCACTCCAGTAATGGTCTCTGGTGGGTGATAGCATCTGCAGAACCTGCGATGACTGCTATCGGAGTAAATTAAACAGGCTGTCTGCTTGCATTCCTGGCTGCAACAGGCTCAGTGTTGAACCTGCGTAACAACACCTTGTTGCATGAATAACTGAGCAGGAAAAGGAACTGCAGATGCTGGTTTACACCGAAGACAGACACAAAATGCTGGAGTAACTCAGCGGGACAGGCGACATCTCTGGAGAAAAGGAATGGGTGACTGAACTGCGATCCACCGCGATGGTGAATCTCGGACTATCCTTGATCGGAATTTGCTGGCTTCATCTTGTGCTAAACGTTATTCCCTTATGCCCCTGTCTGTCCCACTTCGGAAACCAGAACGGGAACCTCTGGAGACTTTGCACCCCCACCCAAAATTTCCATGCGGTTCCCGGAGGTTTTCTGTCAGTCTCCCGACCTGCTTCCACTACCCGCAACCACCTGCAACCTCCGGCAACCACCTGCAACCTCCGGGAACCGCACGGGAACCTCGGTTGGGGCGCAAAGTCTCCAGAGGTTTCCGTCCAGGTTTCCCAAGTGGGACAGACAGGGGCATAATCATGTATCGGTACAGTGTCAACGTCTCGATTGTAATCATGTGGTGTCTCACCGCTGACTGGATAGCACGCAACAGAAGCTTTTCACTGTAACCCGGGTCACGTGGGAATAAACTAAACTGAACAGTCTTCAGATTGAGAGGGCCGGGGAGAGGGAGACTAGAGATGTGAAGAGGTTCGATGGTGGCGTCTCTGTTCATCCGTGCCGGCTCTGATTTTGTCTGCACCTTTTCATATCTCGTTTCTCGGAAAGATGGTCAAGGGTGGACAAAAATGCTGGAGAAACTCAGCGGGTGCTGCAGCATCTATGGAGCGAAGGAAATAGGCAACGTTTCGGGACGAAATCCAAAGGAAATAGGCAACGTTTCGGGTCGAAACCCAAAGGAAATAGGCAACGTTTCGGGTCGAAACCCGAAGGGTTTCGGGACGAAACGTTGTCTATTTCCTTCGCTCCATAGATGCTGCTGCACCCGCTGAGTTTCACCAGCACGTTTGTCTACACTCACCAAGAATGGTACGAAACGTTGCCTATTTCCTTCGCTCCATAGATGCTGCTGCACCCGCTGAGTTTCTCCAGCATTTTTGTCTACCTTCGATGTTCCTCCTTCTTAAACAAAGATTGTTAAGGGCTTGGACACGCTAGAGGGCAGGAAACATGTTCCCGATGTTGGGGGGAGTCCAGAACCAGGGGCCACACACACAGTTTAAGAATAAGGAGTAAGCCATTTAGAACGGAGACGAGGAAAGACTTTTTCTCACAGAGAGTGGTGAGTCTGTGGAATTCTCTGCCTCGGAGGGCGGTGGAGGCCGGTTCTCTGGATACTTTCAAGAGAGAGCTAGATAGGGCTCTTAAAAATAGCGGAGTCAGGAGATATGGGGGAGAAGGCAGGAACGGGATACTGATTTGGGATGATCAGCCATGATCACATTGAATGGCGGTGCTGGCTCGAAGGGCCGAATGGCCTACTCCTGCACCTATTGTCTATTGTCTATTGACACACACACTCAATAAATAAACAAATATAGTGCAATAATAGTAATAGTTTGTTGCAGTTCAGAGGTTATTTGTTGTCGAGTTTAATAGCCTGATTGCTGTGATGCGTATTTTGCCTTCCATCACAGCGAGGAGGAGATAGAAACCTAGAAACATAGAAATTAGGTACAGGAGTAGGCCATTCGGCCCTTCGAGCCTGCACCGCCATTCAATATGATCATGGCTGACCATCCAACTCAGTATCCCGTACCTGCCTTCTCTCCATACCCTCTGATCCCCTTAGCCACAAGGGCCACATCTAACTCCCTCTTAAATATAGCCAATGAACTGGCCTCGACTACCCTCTGCGGCAGAGAGTTCCAGAGATTCACCACTCTCTGTGTGAAAAAAGTTCTTCTCATCTCGGTTTTAAAGGATTTCCCCCTTATCCTTTAGCTGTGACCCCTTGTCCTGGACTTCCCCAACATCGGGAGCAATCTTCCTGCATCTAGCCTGTCCAACCCCTTAAGAATGTTGTAAGTTTCTATAAGATCCCCTCTCAATCTCCTAAATTCTAGAGAGTATAAACCAAGTCTATCTTCATAAGACAGTCCTGACATCCCAGGAATCAGTCTGGTGAACCTTCTCTGCACTCCCTCTATGGCAATAATGTCCTTCCTCAGATTTGGAGACCAAAACTGTACGCAATACTCCAGGTGTGGTCTCACCAAGACCCTGTACAACTGCAGTAGAACCTCTCTGCTCCTATACTCAAATCCTTTTGCTATGAAAGCTAACATACCATTCGCTGGGTGCGCTGGGATGGATGTCTGTGTAAATTGTGTTGTGTCTTTGTGTATGTATGACTGCAACAACAAAATTGTATTGTATTGTGGGGAAGTAGCTGTTCCTGACCCTGGGCGTTACAGTTTAGGCTCCTGTACCTTCTTCCCGAAGGTAGTGGTGAAAATGAGCGTGAGGCCAGGATAGTGCGGGCCTCGGATGATGTTGATTGATGGTCTGCATGGACTCGGTGGGCCGAAGGGCCTGTTTCCATGCTGTATCTTTGAATCAATTCAATCAACTATCTCTTCCCCCAGCTGGTATCAACTGGCAGATCTGATTAAGAGTATTGAGCTGTCGTATATCCCCAGGAACGGAACGGTGAGATTCTTATTAGCAGGCTTGTAAATGCAAAAGCACACAGAAAAATATACAATAATCAATAACGCACTCTATCAATAACTGTAACACAAGGTAACATTAATAGTTCAAGACTCACAAGTCGGTAGTGCAGCCAAAGACACAGTCCATGGGGCGATCATACAGTCGCCCCAGAAGCAAGGAACTGCAGATGCTGTTTTACCGGGGAGGAAAAGACACAAAGTGCTGGAGTAACTCGGCGGGCCAGCCTGCCATCCCTGGAGAACATGGATAGTTGACGTTTCAGGTCAGGACCTGAAAGGGGTTGGACAGGCTAGATGCAGGATATGAAGAAAGACTGGATAGACTCGGTTTGTACTCACTAGAATTTAGAAGATTGAGGGGGGATCTTATAGAAACTTACAAAATTCTTAAGGGGTTGGACAGGCTAGATGCAGGAAGATTATTCCCGGTGTTGGGGAAGTCCAGAACAAGGGGTCACACAGTTTAAGGATAAGGGGGAAATCTTTTAGGACTGAGGTGAGATGAGAAAAACATTTTTTCTCACACACAGAGAGTGGTGAATCTGTGGAATTCTCTGCCACAGAAGGTAATTGAGGCCACAGTTCATTGGCTATATTTAAGAGGGAGTTAGATGTGGCCCTTGTGGCTAAAGGGATCAGGGGGTATGGAGAGAAGGCAGGGATGGGATACTGAGTTGGATGATCAGCCATGATCATATTGAATGGCGGTGCAGGCTCGCAGGGCCGAATGGCCTACTCCTGCACCTATTTTCTAGGAAAATCGAAGTGCTGGAGAAACTCAGCGGGTGCAGCAGCATCTATGGAGCGAAGGAAATAGGCAACTTTTCGTCCCGAAACCCTTCGGGTTTCGACCCGAAACGTTGCCTATTTCCTTTCCTACTGAGTTGGATGATCAGCCATGATCATATTGATTGGCGGTGCAGGCTCGAAGGGCCGAATGGCCTACTCCTGCACCTATGTTCTATGTTTTTATGTTTCTATGTAATGTAACTGTTTACGAATGTATGTGACATTTGTTCAGATAATTGGGTAATTTTCTAGTATGCTGGTGGGTTTGTCTGGTATTATCTGGTATTTTTAAATTGTATATATTATTTTTTCAATTATTGATCACATTTATATTTGTTTTTGAACAAAAATGCAGCGTCTCCTAGCCAGACCCCTTCTCTGTAATTAGCTCAATCGAAACATCATATAAAATCCCAGCAGGAGATTCCTTTCAACTGAAAAGAGACACAAAATGCTGGGGTAACTCAGTGGGTCAGGCAGCATCTCCCGAGAGAAGGAATAGGTGAGGTCTCAGAACGAATGTAAGCATGCAGGTACAGCAGGCAGTGAAGAAAGCGAATGGCATGTTGGCCTTTATAACAAGAGGAATCGAATATAGCAGCAAAGTGGTCCTTCTGCAGTTGTACAGAGCCCTAGTGAGACCACACCTGGAGTATTGTGTGCAGTTTTGGTCCCCTAATTTGAGGAAGGACATTCTTGCTATTGAGGGAGTGCAGCGTAGGTTTACAAGGTTAATTCCCGGGATGGCGGGACTGTCATATGCTGAGAAAATGGAGCAGCTGGGCTTGTACACTCTGGAGTTTAGAAGGATGAGAGGATATCTCATTGAAACATATAAGATTGTTAAGGGCTTGGACACGCTAGAGGCAGGAAACATGTTCCCGATGTTGGGGGAGTCCAGAAACAGGAGCCACAGTTTAAGAATAAGGGGTAAGCCATTTAGAACAGAGACGAGGAAACACTTTTTCTCACAGAGAGTGGTGAGTCTGTGGAATTCTCTGCCTCAGAGGGCGGTGGAGGCAGGATCTCTGGATGCTTTCAAGAGAGAGCTGGATAGGGCTCTTAAAGATAGCGGAGTCAGGGGATATGGGGAGAAGGCAGGAACGGGGTACTGATTGGGGATGATCAGCCATGATCATATTGAATGGCGGTGCAGGCTCGAAGGGCCGAATGGCCTCCTCCTGCACCTATTGTCTATTGTCTATTGTCTATTGAGACCTCCTGACCTGAAACATCACCTGTTCCTCTACTCCAGAGATGGCGGCCTGACCCGCTGAGTTACTCCAGCATTTTGCGTTCATCTTCGGTGTAAACCAGCATCTGCAGTTCCTTCCTGCGCACTTCCTTTCCATGGAGATCGTAACTCAAAAGGCCGTGTGGCTGTTTGCAACAAGTTTCCAACTTCACCAGAGGAGTCTATTGTACCTGCACAGGTGAGAGGTACGCAGGTGTGACGAAAATCTTGCTTGCAGGAGCATCATGGGCGCGGAGACTCAGATATATACAATGATGTGAGGCAGAGATAGGGTAGACATTCAGAACCTTTTTGTCCAACACCAGAGGGAATAGCAACAAGGTGAGAGGAGCAAAGTCTTGTGGAGCTGTGCGGGGCAAGTTTTTTTTACACACAGAAGGTAGTGGTGGAGGCAGATTGTGACACTTGAGGCTTTTAGATAGGCACATGGACGTGTAGGGAATATGGATAATCTACACTATTAAATTGGCGTGATGTTTGGCACAAACATTGTGGGCTGAAGGGCTTGCTCCTGTGGGGTAAGATCTATAAGATCAGCCCTCAGCCTCTTGCGCTCCAAGGAATAGAGTCCCAGCTTGCTCAAGCCTTCCTTTCAAATTACATTGGGGCAGTTATATGGAGAGGATGGGCTTAGAGAGATATGGGACAGATCTAGCCAAGTGGGACTATCTCACTGCTTAGCTTAAGGAGGCACGGTGGCACAACGGTAGAGTTGCTGCCTCACAGCGCCAGAGTCCCAGGTTCAATCCTGACCTCGGGTGCTGTCTGTTTGGAGTTTGCACGTTCTGCTCCTGTGACCGCTGGCTTTTCTCTGGGTGCTCTGGCTTCCTCCCACGTTTGAAGGATGTGCGGGTTTGTAGGTTAAATGGCCTCTTGTAAATTGCCCCCTAGTGTGTAGGATAGAACTAGTGGTGTGTACGGATGATGGATAGTCGGCGTGGACTCGGTGGGCCGAAGGGCCTGTTTCTCAGCTGTAACTTTAAACTGGGAACTCATTGGGAAAATTGGTGGAAGACACTCAACGAGTCAGGCAGCCTCTGTGGGGGTGGAAACTGTTATAACTTCAGCGGTCCCAAATGACAGAACTGAGATAGATGGAGTGGTACACCAACTCAGTTGAGTTTATTGTCTCATGTACCGAGGTACAGTGAAAAGCTTTTGTTGCGTACTAACCAGTCAGCGGAAAGACCATACATGCTTACATGAGTTGACGTGGATAAGCCTTTTCAATTTAGGGTAGAGGAGAATCAAACAAGAGGACATGATTTGAGAATTAAGGGACAGAAGTTTAGGGGTAACATGAGGGGGAACTTCTTCACATAGAAACATAGAAATTAGGTGCAGGAGTAGGCCATTCGGCCCTTCGAGCCTGCACCGCCATTCAATATGATCATGGCTGATCATCCAACTCAGTATCCCGTACCTGCCTTCTCTCCTTTCCCCCTGATCCCCTTAGCCACAAGGGCCACATCTAACTCCCTCTTAAATATAGCCAATGAACTGGCCTCAACTACCCTCTGTGGCAGAGAGTTCCAGAGATTCACCACTCTCTGTGTGAAAAAAGTTCTTCTCATCTCGGTTTTAAAGGATTTCCCCCTTATCCTTAAGCTGTGACCCCTTGTCCTGGACTTCCCTAACATCGGGAACAATCTTCCTGCATCTAGCCTGTCCAACCCCTTAAGAATTTTGTAAGTTTCTATAAGATCCCCTCTCAATCTCCTAAATTCTAGAGAGTATAAACCAAGTCTATCCAGTCTTTCTTCATAAGACAGTCCTGACATGGTAGCTGAGTGGAATGAGCTTCCAGTGGAAGTGGTGGAGGCAGGTTCGATTTTATCATTTAAAAATAAATTGGATAGGTATATGGACAGGAAAGGAATGGAGGGTTATGGTGTGAGTGCAGGTAGATGGGACTAGGGGAGAGTAAGTGTTCGGCACGGACTAGAAGGGTCGAGATGGCCTGTTTCCGTGTTGTAATTGTTATATGGTTACAAACGAGTCATTCACGGTGTACAGACACATGATAAGAGAATGATGTTTAGTGCAAGGTAAAGTCAGCAAAGTCCGATCAAAGATCAGTCCCGAGGGTCACTGATGATGTACATCAGTTGTGATCAACTCGAACTACAGATGCTGGTTTACACCGAATATAGACACAAAATGCTGGAGTAACTCAGGTGAAGAAGGATCTCGACCTGAAACGTGAAACGCCACCCATTCCATCTCTCCAGAGATGCTGCTGCCTGTCCCGCTGAGTTACTCCAGCATTTTGTGTCGATCTAATGGAAAGGTTTGAGGGAGTGACAGTCCTCGCTTGGGGAGTTCCTGCAGACAGACGTTATTTGGCATCAGGACAAACACTAACCCATCACGGATCCTAGGTTCTGACGGCTGCTTTTGATCGACAGAAACACAAAATGTTTTTTCAGAAATATTTAGCACCTCGCAGACTGCTCGGGGGAAGGAACGGCAGCTGGGATGCCAGAAGATTGATGGTCTGTTAAACTGTTGTCTCTTTTTCTGCACCGAACCAAACTGATGGTTCCTTTCCTCTTCCCACTGGGTAACCAGTTTTCATAGAAACATAGAAAGTAGGCCATTCGGCCCTTCGAGCCTGCACCGCCATTCAATATGATCATGGCTGATCATCCAACTCAGTATCCCGTCCCTGCCTTCTCTCCACACCCCCTGATCCCTTTAGCCACAAGGGCCACATCTAACTCCCTCTTAAATATAGCCAATGAACTGTGTGGCCTCAACTACCTTCTGTGGCAGAGAATTCCACAGATTCACCACTCTCTGTGTGTGAGAAAAAATGTTTTTCTCATCTCACCTCAGTCCTAAAAGATTTCCCCCTTATCCTTAAACTGTGTGACCCCTTGTTCTGGACTTCCCCAACATCGGGACCAATCTTCCTGCATCTAGCCTGTCCAAACCCCTTAAGAATTTTGTAAGTTTCTATAAGAAGTTTGTAAGTTTCCGCACAAGGAGCTGTCTTACGACGGCGTATGTGAGCTCCAGCAGTCTTGCACGTGGCCCGGACAAGCTGGTCATCCGCGGGTCATGGCGCCAGGCGGAAGAGCTGCCAGCTAGCCCCGTATCCGGGGTTTACGTCCACGCCTGGGTGGTGTTAGAGAGGGTCTACGCACTGTCCACGGGCGCCCTGGGGAATTCCGGGACTGCTATACACCGCGGGGGGAGGAACGCATCTTCACTAAGGATGGGGAAATAGTCATTTTAGAATATTTGGTTTGCTTGTATTGTGGGAGTCATGTCGCCTGTATGCTCTAGGTGTCAGCTGATCTACATCGGTGAGACCAAGCGTAGGCTTGGCGATTGCTTCGCCCAACACCTCCGCTCGGTCCGCAATAACCAACCTGATCTTCCGGTGGCTCAGCACTTCAACTCCCCCTCCCATTCCGAATCTGACCTTTCTGTCCTGGGCCTCCTCCATGGCCTGAGTGAGTCCCACCGTAAATTGGAGGAGCAGCACCTCATATTTAGCTTGGGTAGTCTGCACCCCAGCGGCATGAACATTGACTTCTCTAATTTACGGTAGCCCCTTGATGTCTCCTCCCCTTCTCAGCTCTCCCTCAGCCATCCTCTTCCTTTCTCCTTTCTTCTTCCGTCTGAAGAAGGGTTTCGGCCCGAAACGTTGCCTATTTCCTTCGCTCCATAGATGCTGCTGCACCCGCTGAGTTTCTCCAGCATTTTTGTCTACCTTCGATTTTCCAGCATCTGCAGTTCCTCCTTAAACAGCTTTGTAGGTTAATTGGTTTGGTAAATCTGTAAATCATCCCTCGTGTGTGTGTGTGTGTGTGTGTAGGATGGTGTCAGTGTGCGGGGATCGCTGGACCGGTGCGGACTCGGTGGGCCGAAGGGCCTGTTTCCGTGCTGTATCTCTAAACTAAGCCAGACCACCTCTTCCCCCAGCAACGATACATACCATATAATAACCATATAACAATTACAGCATGGAAACAGGCCATCTCGACCCTTCTAGTCCGTGCTGAACACGTATTCTCCCCTAGTCCCATATACCTGCGTTCAGACCATAACCCTCCATTCCCTTCCCATCCATATAACTATCCAATTTATTTTTAAATGATAAAAACGAACCTGCCTCCACCACCTTCACTGGAAGCTCATTCCACACAGCTACCACTCTCTGAGTAAAGAAGTTCACCCTCATGTTACCCCTACACTTCAGTCCCTTAATTCTCAAGTCATGTCCCCTTGTTTGAATCTTCCCTACTCTCAGTGGGAAAAGCTTTTCCACGTCAACTCTGTCTATCCCTCTCATCATTTTAAAAACCTCTATCAAGTCCCCCCTTAACCTTCTGCGCTCCAAAGAATAAAGCCCTAACCTTTCTCTGTAACTTAGTTGCTGAAACCCAGGCAACATTCTAGTAAATCTCCTCTGTACTCTCTCTATTTTGTTGACATCCATCCTTCCGATACATGCATGAGGAAGATAAGATCATTAGGGGAATAGATAGGGTAAATTTGGGCAAGGGCGGAACTCGCTATCAAAACATGGAGGGGACGGGGGACACAATTTTTTGGCGGCCACGCGTGCATGCGCGCACACACGCACACACATGCAAGGCTTCGGAGCCTCAACCCAATGCTAAAAGCAGAGATTCTAAAATCGGGATCATAAAAACTTGGGGAGGATGTCCCCCACCTCTCAAAACATGGGGGGGACGTGTCCCCTCTGGCCCCCCCGGGGTTTTCCACCCCTGAATTTGGGTAAAAGAGAGAGCAAAAGAGTTAAGGTTTAGGTTTATGGTTGTCATGTGTACTGAGGAACAGTGTACAGCTTTGTTTTGCATGCTATCCACACAGATGAGATATACCACACAGAGATGCAACCAGGACAAACATAGAAACATAGAAACATAGAAATTAGGTGCAGGAGTAGGCCATTCGGCCCTTCGAGCCTGCACCGCCATTTAATATGACCATGGCTGATCATCCAACTCAGTATCCCGTACCTGCCTTCTCTCCATACCCTCTGATCCCCTTAGCCACAAGGGCCACATCTAACTCCCTCTTAAATATAGCCAATGAACTGGCCTCAACTACCCTCTGTGGCAGAGAGTTCCAGAGATTCACCACTCTCTGTGTGAAAAAGGTTCTCCTCATCTCGGTTTTAAAGGATTTCCCCCTTATCCTTAAGCTGTGACCCCTTGTCCTGGACTTCCCCAACATCGGGAACAATCTTCCTGCATCTAGCCTGTCCAACCCCTTAAGAATTTTGTAAGTTTCTATAAGATCCCCTCTCAATCTCCTAAACTCTAGAGAGTATAAACCAAGTCTATCCAGTCTTTCTTCATAAGACAGTCCTGACATCCCAGGAATCAGTCTGGTGAACCTTCTCTGCACTCCCTCTATGGCAATAATGTCCTTCCTCAGATTTGGAGACCAAAACTGCACGCAATACTCCAGGTGTGGTCTCACCAAGACCCTGTACAACTGCAGTTGAACCTCCAGTACAATAGGTAAGAGCAAAGGGGAAGATACAGAGTGCAGGATGTAGTTCTCAGCATCAGTTCCACAGACAAAGTCCAATGTCTGCAATGGGGTAGAGGTGAATCGGACAACATCCTAGCTTATGGGAGGACCGTTCGGAAGCCTGATAACAGAGGGGAAGAAGCCCTTCTTGAGTCTGGTGGAGCGCCCTTTCAAACATCTGCATCTTCTGCCGTATGGGAGCGGAGAGGGAACGAGGGAATAAGATCATGACAAGAGCCCATCAGGTCTACTCTGCCATTCAATCATGGCTGATCTATCTCTCCCTCCTAACCCCATTCCCCCCACAACCCCTGACACCTGCACTAATCAGGACTCTATCTGTCTCTGCCTTAAAAATACCCATTGACTTGGCCTCCACAGCCCTCTGTGGCAAAGAATTCCACATTTCTTTCCAATGAAGGAAATTAATATTGAAGTGTGACACAGTGTGTGAATAAACAGTAGGCAGTCTGCAGGAATGATGGAACGCCAGGAAGTGTGAGTTGGCTGAGTCTCCCTGAACCCAGGGCCCCATCAGCATCTGTGCTTAGTGTAGTATAGTTTAGTTTGGAGATATAGCATGGAAACAGGCCCTTCGGCCCACCAGGTCCGTGCCGACCAGCGATCCCCGCACATTGTATGTATTTTGTTGGTTCACATGCTTGATCAATGGTGTTTTATCATTAATGTTTTATTATTATTAATGTTTAGTGTTTTCTGAGTCATTCGTAACTGTCACCGTATGTCATGTTGTTACTTGCGGGCGGAGCACCAAGGCAAATTCCTTGTATGTGAATACTTGGTCAATAAAATTACTTAACACCATCCTACAAACACACTAGGGACAATTTTTACATTTACACCAAGCCAATTAACCTGCAATCCTGTACGTCTTTGGAGTGTGGGAGGAAACCGAAGATCTCGGAGAAAACCCACGCAGGTCACGGGGAGAACGTGCAAACTCCGTACAGACAGCGCCCGTAGTCGGGATCGAACCAAGGTCTCCGGCGCTGCAAGAGCTGTAAGGCACCGACTCTACCGCTGCGCCACCGTGATGCCCTGATGTGTTGTAAATAATTTTACATGCAAGATATTCACTCCTCCTTGTAGACTCAGTGCTTCCCACTTTTCCCTCAGCCCAACCCTCCCCTCCATCCCATCCCCCCACACAAGGCTCTGGGCCTGAGTTGTCAGAAGAGATGCATGTTCATAAGTGATAGGAGCAGAATATGGCCATTGGGCCCATCAAGGTCAGTGCCATAAGGAATAGGAGTAGAATTAGGCCATTCGGCCCATCAAGTCTACTCCGCCATTCAATCATGGCTGATCTATCTCTCCCTCCAAAACCCGTTCTCCTGCCTTCTCCCCATTACCCTTGACACCCGCACTAAGCACGAAACCCATCCATTGCCAAGACCACAATGATTTGCAGAGAATTGTCCAATAATACTAAACCCAACAAGTCCCCTCTCAACCTCCATTCCTCCAGGAACAACAGACAACAGCAGTTTTGGGCCCCGTATCTGAGGAAGGATGTGCCGGCTCTGGAGAGGGTCCAGAGGAGATTTACGAGCATGATCCCAGGAACGAGTGGGTTAACGTACGGTGAGCGTTTGACGGCACTGGGCCTGTACTCGCTGGAGTTCAGAAGGATGAGGGGGGGGACCTCATTGAAACTTACCGAATAGTGAAAGAACTGGATAGAGTGGATGTTTCCACTAGTGGGAGAGTCTAGGACCAGAGGTCACAGCCTCAGAATTAAAGGACGTTCCTTTAGGAAGGAGATGAGGAGGAATCTCTTCAGTCAGAGGGTGGGTGAATCTGTGGAATTCATTGCCTGTGGAGGCCAAGTCATGGGGTCTTTTTAAAGCCGAGATTGACAAATACTTGATGGGTCAGGGGTTATGGGGAGCAGGCAGGAGAATGGGATTGAGAGGGAAAGATAGAGCAGCCATGATTGAATAGCGGAGTAGACTCGATGGGCCGAACGGCCTAATTCTGCTCCAATGACTTGTGGACTTGTAAAACCGGAGCACCCAGAGGAAACCCACGCAGTCACGGGGAGAACATGCAAACTCCGTACAACACAATACAGTACAATATCGTTTATTGCCATTTGAACCTCAAATGAAATTTGGTTTCTGCAGTCAGACGATTAGAAAAGAACCGAGACACACAATTAACACAATTCACACAAACATCCACCACAGTGAATCACCTCCTCCAAACTGTGAGGGAAGGCAAAGTCTTGTCTCTCCTCTGCTCTCCATTCTGCTCCCGATGTCAAAGCCCCCCGGCGGGCGATGGCAAGTCCCGCGTCCGTTAAAAGCCGCGCCGGGCGACGCAAGGCCCCGCTCCAGGCTCCCCGTAGTCGGGATGGAACCCGGGTCTCTGGCGCTGCAAGGGCAGCAACTCTACCGCTGAGCCACCAGATGGTGATGGATGAGAAGGAGGATTTACGGCCAACTTAGTCTACAGCAGAACAGCAAACGCTGGCGTGGATTTGACACGGACTGCACAGTTCATCAAAGCACCGTTACCGCAATGAATTGTCAAAGAAGCTGTGTTGGGGTTTTAAAAATGGATAAAATATCGTTCATCTTCGATCCTGTCGTACATGCCCAGATCTTCGCACTCTGAATTGATATACAGGCGAGAGTACTGTCTGCAGTCTAATGAATCTGTATCGGTCTATTACTGTCACCTATACAGAGATTGCAAGCTGTACTTGCGTGCTATCCAGTTAGATCACACCTTACGCGAGTACAAATCCATTACAAGGCTTTATCTTGCATTAAGCATTGTTCACTTATCGTGTATCTATACACTGTACACTGCTCGATTGTAATCATGTGCTGTCTTTGCCGTGAGTGTACAGCACGCAACAAACAAGGGGTTGGACAGGCTAGATGCAGGAAGATTGTTCCCGATGTTGGGGAAGTCCAGGACAAGGTGTCACAGCTTAAGGATAAGGGGGAAATCCTTTAAAACCGAGATGAGAAGAACTCTTTTCACACAGAGAGTGGTGAATCTCTGGAACTCTCTGCCACAGAGGGTAGTTGAGGCCACAGTTCATTGGCTATATTTAAGAGGGAGTTAGATGTGGCCCTTGTGGCTAAAGGGGATCAGGGGGTATGGAGAGAAGGCTGGTACGGGATACTGAGTTGGATGATCAGCCATGATCATATTGAATGGCGGTGCAGGCTCGAAGGGCCGAATGGCCTACTCCTGCACCTATTGTCTATGTTTCTATGTTTCTAACAGCTCTTCATTCTACCTCGGCGCACGTGACAATTGACAATAGACAATAGGTACAGGAGTAGGCCATTCGGCCCTTCGAGCCAGCACCGCCATTCAATGTGATCATGGCTGATCATCCCCAATCAGTACCCCGTTCCTCCCTTCTCCCCATATCCCCTGACTCCGCTATTTTTAAGAGCCCCATCTAGCTCTCTCTTGAAAGCATCCAGAGAACCTGCCTCCACCGCCCTCTGAGGCAGAGAATTCCACAGACAATAAACTAAAATAAATCATGCCATACATGAGGGAAGGAACTGCAGATGCTGGTTTAAACCGAAGGTAGGCACAGAAAGCTGGAGTAACTCAGCGGGACAGGCAGCATCTCTGGAGAGAAGGAATGGGTGACGTTTCGGGTCGAGACCCTTCATCATGTCGGACCCAAGTTCAACAGGCAAAATGCCAGAGCACTCAACACAAGTGATATCTTTGCACTAAATGTTATAGCTTTAGATTTTAGAGATACAGCAGGGAAACAGGCCCTTCGGCCCACCAAATCCACGCAGTACTATCCTACACACATTAGGGACGATTTACAATTTTTTTTTGCAGAAGCCAATTAACCTACAAATCTGGACGACTTTGGAGTGTGGGAGGAAACCGGAGCACCCGGAGAAAACCCACGGTGAGAACGTACAAACTCCGTACAGATGGCACCCGTAGTCAGGATGGAACCCGGGTCTCTGGAGCTGTGAGGCAACAACTCTAACGCTGAGCCATCGCGCTGCTCTTTATTCTTAACCTCCACACTGTGGGCAGCTGGAATGTAATCATGTCTTGTCTTTTCACTGACTGGATAGCACGCAGACAAAAGCTTTTCCCTATATCCCAGTACACAACGATAAACAAATGGTCGGCACGGACGGTGGCACAGCGGTAGAGTCGCTGCCCTGCAGCGCCAGGGTCCTGGGTTCGATCCTGACCACGGGTGCTTGTGTGTACGAAGGAACACTTTCTACACTCTCCCCAAGACCCTTTGTGTGTTTCCTCCCACACTCCAAGGACGTGCAGGTTTGTAGGTTAATTGGCTTGGTATAAATGTAAATTGTCCCTAGTGTGTGTAGGATAGTATTAATGGTCGCTGGTTGGTGCGGACTTGATGGGCCGAAGGGCCTCTTTCCGTGCTGTGTCTCTTAACTAAACTAAATTAAACACCGTTGTGGAATGACAGGTTCTGTTCAACGTTCTAACATAACACGGTATGTCCATATTTTGGAGGGGAGGATGCTCCTCAAACTGCGGAGCATCTTGACCAATGAACCTCACCCCCTCCATGACTCACTAGTCAACCTGAGGAGCACCTTCAGCAACAGACTGGTTCCACCAAGATGCAGCACAGAACGCCACAGGAGATCCTTCTTCCCCATGGCTATCAAACTATAGACTATGGGATAGTCCCAGCCTCAACTACCTCCTCTGGCAGCTTGTTCCATGCAACCACCACCCTTTGTGTGAAAAAGTTACCCCTCAGATTCCATATAACCATATAACAATTACAGCACGGAAACAGGCCATCTCGGCCCTACAAGTCCATGTCGAACAAAATTTTTTCCCCTTAGTCCCACCTGCCTGCATTCGTACCATAACCCTCCATTCCCTTCTCATCCATATGCCTATCCAATTTCTATCCAATTTATATGCCTATCCAATTCCTAGTAAATCTTTTCCCCTTCACCTTGAACCTGTGTCCTCTGGTCCTCGACTCCCTGACTCTGGGCAGGAGACTCTGTGCATCTACCCGATCTATTCCTCTCGTGATTTGATACACCTGTATAAGATCTCCCCTCATCCTCCTGTGCTCCAAGGAATAGAGTCCCAGCCTGCTCAACCTCTCCCTGTAGCTCACACCCTCTAGTCCTGGCAACATCCTCGTAAATCTTCTCCGAACCCTTTCAAGCTTTGACAATGCCTTCCTCTGGAATTCTCTGGAATTCTCTGCCACAGAAGGTAGTTGAGGCCACACAGTTCATTGGCTATAAGAGGGAGTTAGATGTGGCCCTTGTGGCTAAAGGGATCAGGGGGTATGGAGAGAAGGCAGGTACAGGATACCGAGTTGGATGATCAGCCATGATCATATTGAATGGCGGTGCAGGCTCGAAGGGCCGAATGGCCTACTCCTGCACCTATTTTCTATGTTTCTATGTTAGGTAGACAAAAGTGCTGGAGAAACTCAGTGGGTACAGCAGCATCTATGGAGCGAAGGAAATAGACAACGTTTCGTCCCGAAACCCTTCGGGTTTCGACCCGAAACGTTGCCTATTTCCTTTGGTTTCGACCCGAAACGTTGCCTATTTCCTTTGGGTTTCATCCCGAAACGTTGCCTATTTCCTTCGCTCCATAGATGCTGCTGCACCCGCTGAGTTCCTCCAGCATTTTTGTCTACCTTCGATTCTCCAGCATCTGCAGTTCCTTCTTGAAAACTTTGGGCACACACTGGTTTTACAAACTTTGGCAGCGTACAACAACAAATGCCCAGAACGGAACACAGACCATGGGACGAGAATGATGTCCCATTATTGTTTTTCGCTGGGACATGGTTCAGAGTTTGCGAATCATCTCCGCCTGCCTGCCTGCCTGCCTCACTTCGCAGACATCTGCACTCATTGACAGCGAGGTAATGAAATTCTCGACATTGCTCTAATCTTGTATCGTTCTATCAGGATAACTCTACTGGGAGGCAAACAGGGTGCGGTTGCCGTTGGCAACGGTGCATGCGACAACCTTAACCACACATTCACTCGCTTGTCTTAACATAAAATAAATCACATCAAACCTCACACTCACACACTGATAACACCAGATGCAAGCGCGGAGCTATGATCGATCTCACTCACACTACAGTTGCCACCGACCACCGATGTCAGCTAACGTAGAAACATAGAAACATAGAAATTAGGTGCAGGAGTAGGCCATTCGGCCCTTCGAGCCTGCACCGACATTCAATATGATCATGGCTGATCATCCAACTCAGTATCCCGTACCTGCCTTCTCTCCATACCCCCTGATCCCCTTAGCCACAAGGGCCACATCTAACTCCCTCTTAAATATAGCCAATGAACTGTGGCCTCAACTACCCTCTGTGGCAGAGAGTTCCAGAGATTCACCACTCTCTGCGTGAAAAAAGTTCTTCTCATCTCGGTTTTAAAGGATTTCCCCTTTATCCTTAAGTGTGACCCCTTGTCCTGGACTTCCCTAACATCGGGAACAATCTTCCTGCATCTAGCCTGTCCAACCCCTTAAGAATTTTGTAAGTTTCTATAAGATCCCCTCTCAATCTTCTAAATTCTAGAGAGTATAAACCAAGTCTATCCAGTCTTTCTTCATAAGACAGTCCTGACATCCCAGGAATCAGTCTGGTGAACCGTCTCTGCACTCCTCTATGGCTAATGGCAGTAATCGAAGATCGAAGGTACACAAAATTGCTGGAGAAACTCAGCGGGTGCAGCAGCATCTATGGAGCGAGGAAATAGGCAACGTTTCAGGCCGAAACCCAAAGGAAATAGGCAACGTTTCGGGTCAAAACCCAAAGAAAATAGGCAACGTTTCGGGTCGAAACCCGAAGGGTTTCGGGACGAAACATTGTCTATTTCCTTCGCTCCATAGATGCTGCTGCAGGAAGGAAGGAAAAAGGAAGGAGGAGCCCGAGGGCGGGGGGATGGGAGGAGACAGCTCGAGGGTTAAGGAAGGGGAGGAGACAGCAAGGGCTAGCAAAACTGGGAGAATTCAACGTTCATGCCATCCGGACGCAAGCAGCCCAGGCGGAATATGTGTTGCTGTTCCTCCAATTTCCGGTGTTGCTCACTCTGGCAATGGAGGAGACCCAGGACAGAGTGGTCGGATTGGGAATGGGAGGGGGAGTTGAAGTGCTGAGCCACCGGGAGTTCAGGCAGGTTATTGCGGACTGAGCGGAGGTGTTCGGCGAAACGATCGCCCAACCTCCGCTTAGTCTCCCCAATGTAAATCAGCTGACATCTAGAGCAGCGGATGCAGTAGATGAGGTTGGAGGAGGTACAGGTGAACCTTTGTCGCACCTGGAACGACTGCTTGGGTCCTTGAATGGAGTCCTATGGCCATGGATCACAGCCCCCTCGAAGGGTCTCGACCCCAAATGTCACCCATTCCTTCCCTCCAGAGATGCCGCCCGTCCCGCTGAGATACTCCAGCTTTTTTGTGTCTGTCTTTGTTAGTTCATAGACATCTCACCCAGAGGGTTGTGAGTCTGTGGAATTCTCTGCCTCAGAAGGCAGTGGAGGCCAATTCTCTGGATGCTTTCAAGAGAGAGTTAGATAGAGCTCTTAAAGATAGCGCAGTCAGGGGATATTATCTGTGGAACTCTCTGTCACAGAAGGTAGTTGAGGCCACAGTTCATTGGCTATATTTAAGAGGGAGTTAGATGTGGCTAAAGGGATCAGGGGTTATGGAGAGAAGGCAGGTACAGGATACTGAGTTGGATGATCAGCCATGATCATATTGAATGGCGGTGCAGGCTCGAAGGGCCGAATGGCCTACTCCTGCACCTATTTTCTATGTTTCTATGTTAGGTAGACAAAAGAGAAACTAAGAGAAGCAACATCTATGGAGGGAAGGAAATAGTCAACGTTTCGTTCCGAAACCCTTCGGGTTTCGATCCAAAACGTTGCCTATTTCCTTTGGGTTTCGGCCCTGAAACGTTGCCTATTTCCTTCGCTCCATAGATGCTGCTGCACCCGCTGAGTTTCTCCAGCATTTTTGTCTACCTTCGATTCTCCAGCATCTGCAGTTCCTTCTTGAAAACTTTGGCCACACACTGGTTTTACAAACTTCGGCAGCGTACAACAAATGCTAAAGGGATCAGGGGGTATGGAGAGAAGGCAGGTACGGGATACTGAGTTGGATGATCAGCCATGATCACATTGAATGGCGGTGCAGGCTCGAAGGGCCGAATGGCCTACTCCTGCACCTATTGTCTATGTTTCTGTATGGGGTACTGATTGTGGATGATCAGCCATGATCTCAGTGAATGTCGGTGCTGGTTCGAAGGGCCGAATGTCCTCCTCCTGCACCTATTGTCTATTATCGCCACCCACCTCCTCGCAACTTTGAACTCACGGTGGTGCAGCGGTAGAGTTGCTGCCTCACAGCGCCAGGGACCCGGGTTCGATTCTGACCACGGATGCTGCCTGTATGCAGTTTGTTCGTTCTCCCCGTGACTGCGTGGGTTTCCTTCAGGTGCTGCGGTTTCACAAATTCGTAAGATCTAGGAGCCATTCGGCCCATCAAGACTACCCTGTGGGGTGCGGGCTTCCTCCCACCTCCCAAAGGCGTGTGGGTTTGTAGGTTAATTGTCCTGTGTGTGTGTGTGTGTGTGTGTCTGTGTGTGTCAGATTCAGATTCAGATTCAATTTTAATTGTCATTGTCAGTGTACAGTACAGAGACAACGAAATGCATTGGGTGTGTGTGTGTGTGTATGTGTGTGTGTGTGTGTAGGAAGCAAAGCTGTGATAACATAGAACTCGTATGATCGGGTGATTGCTGTGGTCAGCATGGACTCGATGGGCTGAAGGGCTTGTGGCCACTCTGTATGTCCAAACTCTAAACTGCAACTGTGGGTCTGGAATCAGGTGGCTAAGAATGGCTGATTCACGGGTTTGTTCCCCAGAGACACATTGCATGGTATCCTATAACAATGCGCTGCTTTCATGATCACCGTACCTGACCCCTCTTTCTAATCCGAGACTTAATTACCTCAATTCCCCCGTTGCCGTGGTTGCGATCAAACGCATTCTCCAGATTAATAGCGCTGCCTGTGGAAGATCACGACTTAGCCTCTTCACCGCCGCACCCATGCAGCAGCTGCAGGGAGCATTGCAGCAGCTCGCAACATCGCCTAGACCTGAGTTCTCGACCCATTCCCTCTCTCCAGAGATGCTGCCTGTCCCGCTGAGTTACGCCAGCATTTTGTGTCTATCTTCGGTGTAAACCAGCATCTGTAGTTCCTTCCTCCACAACTTCTCCCAAAACATAGACGGCCACAAAGTGATCTGCCTTGCCCTGCCCTGTGACCAATTTATAATGTATTTGAATGCAATGCATTCCCAATTTACCTGCATGGACTTGGGCATTTTGGTCGGCATGAACGACTTAGGCTGAATGGCCACATTCTGTGCTCTATGAATCTATAAGGAAACATCTTTTTCTCACAGAGAGTGGTGAGTCTGTGGAGTTCTCTGCCTCAGAGGGCGGTGGAGGCTTTCTCTGGATGCTTTCAAGAGAGAGCTAGATGGGGCTCTTAAAAATAGCGGAGTCAGGGGATATGGGGAGGAGGCAGGAACGGGGTACTGATTGGGGATGATCAGCCATGATCACATTGAATGGCGGTGCTGGCTCGAAGGGCCGAATGGCCTCTACTCCTGCACCTATTGTCTATTGGAACAAAGGAGGACACTGCATGGGGGGGACTGCCATGGGGGGGGGAGAACAATGGTGACGGGGGGAGGGGATGAGAACCAGGAACAAGATACTTTGTCGATGCCCTTTATGTATCGACTATTTACATACCTTGGGTACTTAAGCAAAGAATTTTGCTGTGACTTGTCTGGTGACTGTCAGTATGAATTCCCTCATTCATATCCCAATGGTACACCTCTTCACAGACAGTCACCTGCCGACACAAACCTCCCCCACCACTCAGCCAGCCCAACAGGCTTGGTAAATGAAACATCATTGCCCTAAAATAAATGAGTTCATTTTAAACTAATAATAAAGTATTGATTTGTGACGATTGGTGATCGACTTAATTCACCGCACGAGATAAATGTTTGGAAGAGGAATTAAGAGTAATGGTATGGTGTCTGCGGTGAGGCAGATCCCAGCTTAACGCAGTATCCCGGGGTTAGGGCGCTCTGATTGCCCTTGGATATCCACGGGAATAAATGAGCTATTGATCAGTGGCTGTGTGGTGCGTCCTCCAGTATATCTGTGTCCGTCTGTCTGCCCGCTCCCCCATCCGTACGTGGGGTATGTGTGTGTCAGGGTGTGTGTGGTGTGTGATTATGTGTGTGTGGTGTGTGTGTGTATATCCGTGGTGTGTGTATGTGTGGTGTGTGTGTGTATATCCATGGTGTGTGTATGTGTGGGTGTGGTGTGTGTGTGTGGGAGAGAGGTGTGTATGTGTGGGTGTGTGTGTGTGTGTGTGTGTGGGTGTGTGTGTGTGTGCGTGTGTGTGTGTGTGTGTATGTGTGCGTGTGTGTATGTGTGTGTGTGGGTGTGTGTGTGGGAGAGAGGTGTGTATGTGTGCATGGTGTGTGTGTGTGTGTGTGTGTGTGTGTGTGTGTCTGTGTGTGTGTGTATGTGTGTGTGTGTGTGTGTGTGTGTGTGTGTGTGTGTGTGTGTGTGCTGTGTATGTGTGTGGGTGTGTGTGTGTGTGTGTGTGTGTGTGTGTGTGTGTGTGTGTGTGTGTGTGTGTGTGTGTGTGTGTATGTGTGGGTGTGTGCGTGTGTGTGTGTGTGTGTATATATGGGTGTGTGTATGTGTGTGTGTATGTGTGTGTGTGTGTGTGTGTGTGTGTGTGTGTGTGTGTGTGTGCACGTGTGTGTGTGTGTGTGTGTGTGTGTGTGTGTATATGTGTGTGTGTGTGTATGGTGTGGTGTGTGTGTGGGGGGTGTGTATGTGTGTGGGTGTGTAATTGTGTGTGTGATATGCGTGTTGTGTGTGTGGTACATCCTCCAGTATCCGTCTGTGAGTTTTTCCATCGGTGCATAGTGAGTGTTTGTGTCAGGTGTGTCTGTGTGTGTGTGTGCAATAGTGTATATGTGTCTGTCTGTCTGTGTGGTATATCTGGTGTGTGTGTGATGTATGTGTGTGGGTGTGTGTGTACTTGTGTGTGGTGGGCGGGTGTGTGTGTTGATGTGTATGTGCATGTGTGTGAGTGTGCGCTTAGATGTGTTCTTTCAGTGCCCGCGTGGGTCCGTGTCACGGTGAATGTGCTTCCGCAGATGCTGCCTGACCTACTGGGTGTTTCCAGCAGTCTGCCTTTTCTTGAATTTCCCGAATCTGTAGTTTAAAAAAATTCAATGAAGCCTAATGTCCGGTTTGCTTATTTGGGTATTAGTTGAACCCAGTGGTGCTTTGGTATCCATTTGTTCCACTGCTCCACCCAAAACACTTCTTCCACATCATGTGAGTTCCTTCACGATCAACATGTCCTCCTGTACATTGCCGACACACGTGGGCAGCGGTAGAGTTGCTGCCTCGCAGCGCCAGAGACCCGAGTTCCGATCCTGGCTACGGGTGCTGTCTGTGCGGAGTTTGCCCGTTTTCCCCGCGACCTGCGTGGGTTTTCTCCGGGTGCTCCGGTTTCCCCCCACACTCCAAAGACGTACAGGTTTTGTTGGATAACTGGCTCCTGTAAAATTGTAAATTATTCCTGGTGCGTGTAGGTTAATGTTAGTGTACATCGCTGGTCGGCACGGACCCGTCGGGCCGAAGGGCCTGTTTGCGCGCTGTATCTCTAAAGTCGGAATTCTCGTTGATGCATCATCCCAGACACCACACGTGTTGCAGATCAGGAAACATTTTTAATAAATAATAAACAGTTAGGGCTGCAAGTTGCAGGGGCCCCAGTTTGAGGCATTCATCGGAAGCTCTTGTCTGTTGGGGGGCCTCGGGCAGTGGAGGTCGACCCCCCTTGTGTTGTTGAGGTGCTCCCGACTGCCTCTCCCTCTGCTCTCCTCCCCATCCTCTCAAGACCCAGGCTGACCCAAGACAGATTGACCAAGGTCCACACTAACCCAGGCCTAGCCTGACCCTCCTCGACTGACCCGTGCCAGTCTAACCGCACACCTCATTGACCAAGGCTTGGGTTACTCCAGCACTTTGCGCTTTTCTCCAGCAGATTGACTTTCGCTGGCTGGCTTGGTGGGGTCAGGGTCATCGGCTGCGACCTCCAGACCCCCCCCCCCCCCCACTCTCTCCGCACTTTTCCCATTCCCAGGACTCGCAAAGCCGAAGGGTGAACCACATTCCCAAAACCCTGCTCGTTCCAGGACATCTCTGTCCGATCCAGGATGAGAGGGAAAGATAGATCAGCCACGATTGAATGGCGGGCGCAGGCTCGATGGGCCGAATGGCCTAATTCTGCTCCTGTGACTTATTATGAACAGGCCCGGATAGAATGGATGTGGAGAGGATGTTTCCACTTGTGGGAGAGTCCAGGACCACAGGCCACGGCCTCAGAATATAAAGGACGTCCCTTTAGAAAGGAGATGGGATAGAATTTGTGTAGTCGGAGGGTGGTGAATCTGTGGGATTCATTGCCACAGGCCGCTGTGGAGGCCAAGTCGATGGATATATATTTACGAACAGGTTCTTGATTGGGAATGACGTCAAAGGTTATGGGGAGAAGGCAGGAGAATGGGGTTGAGAGGGAAAGATAGATTGGCCATGATTGAATGGCAGGGAAGATCCGATGGGCCGAATGGCCTAATTTTGCTCCTGGAACCCGCTGAGTTTCTCCAGCAATTTTGTCCACCTTCGATCCTCCAGCATCTGCAGTTCCTCCTTGAACAAAATGAACAAGCTGATGGGGTGGTGGTCAACGCATGTTCAAGGTCAAGGTCCTCTTTGGCATTGGGGTTGAATTTTGAATTGGATCATAATGGGATTGAATTGAAGGGGGAGAGGCTGGTGCGGGCGGGATGGGGAGGGGAGGGTTCGTAACTTTGTCAGCTCCCTTTAGGAGCGACTATTTGCACACCTTGGCAAGGTAGGTACGCAAAGAATTCCACTGTGACCTGTGTAAAGTATTCAATTCAATGCAATTCCGAGGCCAACATCCTAAATCTAAGGTAGACAAAAATGCTGAAGAAACTCAGCGGGTGAGGCAGCATCTATGGAGCGAAGGAATAGGTGACGTTTCGGGTCGAGACCCTTCTGCTTGGAGGAGACTGGAATTAGTGGCCATTGGGGACGGTGTATACCAGTGGGAAACTTGCGAGGGGAATGTAGAGAGTTAAGGAACAATGAATGAAAGATATTGATAAAAGTAACGATGATGACCATTGTTGGCTGTTTGTCGGGTGAACACGGGAAGCTGGTCAAATCAATGAGTGCTGGTGTCACTAATGGCCACCATCAGATGCAATCACTAGCCCTGTAGCTGGATGTATTTAGCATGCTCTCCCGAGGCACCAGTGAACAGCAGTTTCTCAGGAAAGCAGCCTCTTGTCTCCCCCCGCCAGCTCCACAATTCTTCACGCACTTTCTTCGATGAAATGTCAGGGGCAAGGTCTTCGCACCGGTTGTTAGAGCCTGGCGCGGAGAGATCGTCAGGGGACGGGCGGACATTGGAGATCACTCAACCCCAACCCCACACCTGGTCTGCAGGGTGAGCGATGTCAACGTGGGTCGGTTCAGACATGGATCATAGTCTCAGCACAGGGGGAACCCAGGTTAAACACAGACTAAAACCCCCGTCCCACGGTACGAGTTCATTCCAAGAGCTCTCTCCCGAGTTTGCCCTGATTCCAACTCGGAGATTTACGGTAATGGCCGCTCGTCGGTACTCGGGGCTCTCGTGGACATTTTTCAACATGTTGAAAAATCTTCACCAGTCTTCCCGTGCTTACCTGCCGTTAGCGAGTCTTCCCGAGTACCTGCCGTTAACGTTACGAGCCGCTAAGAGACGTCCCCGAGCTCCGACGTACCCGCTACATTCATTCTCCGTGCTTACCACGAGTTTGATTTTTTTTTTAAACTCGGGAGAGCTCTTGGAATGAACTCGTACCGTGGGACAGGGCTGTCCCACTTGCCGATTTTTTTCGGCGACTGCCGCTGTCTTATCAGCGTCGCCAAAAGATTTTGAACATTTCAAAACCCAGTGGCAACAAAAAAAAAGTTGTGCACTTGAAAAAAACGCCGCGCGTCAATTTTTCGGTGACCCGATGGGTCAGTCAATGATGCCGGGACTGTCTCCGAAAAAATCTCCAAGTGGGACAGGCCCTTAAACCAACAGGAATAACTCTGCGTAAATAGTCAAACAAATGTTTTCACAGTGGAAATATAGAGATGAGGTACAGAATGAAGCTGCCTCAACCCTCTCCTGCCTCAGTCTCAGCGTTGGATACAGAGTGAAACTCCCTCAACACCATCCCACCCCCCACTCCCAGGACAGGAACAAGTGCACACGTGTCCGTGGACAGGGAACACACACGCGGTTCCCACGGGGACGCTGGAGGCCGTTCATGAACGCTGGTCGCCGCCAGAGGTCGATTGTATTATAGACAAGGATAGAAACATAGACAACAGGTGCAGGAGTAGGCCATTCGGCCCTTCGAGCCTGCACCGCCATTCAATATGATCATGGCTGATCATCCAACTCAGTCTCCTGTACCTGCCTTCTCTCCATACCCCCGGATCCCTTTAGCCACAAGGGCCACATCTAACTCCCTCTTAAATATAGCCAATGAACTGTGTGGCCTCAACTACCCTCTGCGGCAGAGAGTTCCACAGATTCACCACTCTCTGTGTGTGAGAAAAAGTTTTTCTCATCTCACCTCAGTCCGAAAAGATTTCCCCCTTATCCTTAAACTGTGACCCCCTTGTCCTGGACTTCCCCAACATCGGGAACAATCTTCCTGCATTTAGCCTGTCCAACCCCTTAAGAATTTTGTAAGTTTCTATAAGATCCCCCCTCAATCTTCTAAATTCTAGCGAGTACAAGCCGAGTCTATCCAGTCTTTCTTCATATGAAAGTCCTGGCAT
>NC_073412.1:6385470-6392970 GCF_028641065.1 Leucoraja erinaceus | reverse complement strand
AAATAAAATAGAATTAAAAAAATAGCACAAACACACAGAAAGTCCCACGACACAACACAACACAGTGGCACCAAGGTGAGGAAGGCACCATTGTCCAGCCAGCCTCCCCTCCGATCTTCCCAGATGTTCATCCGTGGTCTGGGCCTTCCGAGCACCCGCAGTCGCAGCCCCGGGTGGCCCGATGTTCAGGCCCTCATGCCAGGCTGGTGGAACAGTTACTGAAATGGATGAAAAAAAGGCCCAACGTTCCACTCTGTTGCCTACTACACATCAGCCCATTGCATTGAGCAGGAGTGGTCTATCTTGCCACGGGCCACAAAAGCTTTTCACTGTACCTCGCCACACGTGACAATAAACTCCCTGCTCCCATCCCGCGGGGAATCGAATTCGGCAAATTAAACCCACACACGTTCTAATCAGCATCTTGTCAGGACATGATTTTTCTACTTGTAACGTTAGTTTTTTTTAATGTTTGCAGAACAAAACGCGACGGATTCCCATCCTGGAGAATTAGTGATGCAGAAGCAGTCTTTTGAAAATAAGTCATTACAGGCAATAAACAGAATTAATGTCAGGTAATCTCTGAAAGCTTGGCAGCAATCCAGTCATCTACAGCTCCCCAGAGGAGGTCGAAAATCTCATTGTTACCTGTGGCTCGGTGTTAACATGTACAGCCCCAACATACAGTACTAGGAAACATAGACAATAGGTGCAGGAGTAGGCCATTCGGCCCCTCGAGACAGCACCGCCATTCAATAATAATAAATAATAATAATAATCTTATTTATATTGCACATTTTCAGTCAACTTGCATTGACCCCAAAGTGCTTCACATAATTACATTACATTCACACACAGGCAAAGGTGGGTGAAGTGTCTTGCCCCAAGGACACAACGACAGTATGCACTCCAAGACGGGATTCGAACCGGCTACCTTCCGGTCGCCAGCCGAACACTTAGCCCATTGCGCCATCTGTCGTCCCATTCAATACGATCATGGCTAACCCATCCAAAATCAGTACCCCGTTCCTGCTTTCACCGCATCTCCCTTCATTCCGTTAGCCCTAAGAGCTAAATCTAAAGGGCCTGTCCCACTTGGGCGCCATTTGGCATCATTGCAGGTTCTCTGGATGCTTTCAAGAGAGAGCTAGATAGGGCTCTTAAATATAGCGGAGTCATGCTTGATCAATGGTGTTTTATCATTAATGTTTAGTGTTTTCTGAGTCATTCGTAACTGTCACCGTATGTCATGTTGTTACTTGTGGGCGGAGCACCAAGGCAAATTCCTTGTATGTGAATACTTGGACAATAAACTTACTTACTTACTAACTAACTGTTAATGCTTATCACCATAATCCCTGAACAATGAACCAAGATGGATGCCCAAACCTCCTTAATGTAGAAACATAGAAACATAGAAAATAGGTGCAGGAGTAGGCCATTCGGCCCTTCGAGCCTGCACCGCCATTCAATATGATCATGGCTGATCATCCAACTCAGTATCCCATACCTGCCTTCTCTCCATACCCCCTGATCCCTTTAGCATTTGTTGTACGCTGTCGAAGTTTGTAAAACCAGTGTGTGGCCAAAGTTTTCAAGAAGGAACTGCAGATGCTGGAGAATCGAAGGTAGACAAAAATGCTGGAGGAACTCAGCGGGTGCAGCAGCGTCTATGGAGCGAAGGAAATAGGCAACGTTTCGGGACGAAACCCGAAGGAAATAGGCAACGTTTCGGATCGAAACCCGAAGGGTTTCGGAACGAAACGTTGACTATTTCCTTCCCTCCATAGATGCTGCTGCACCCGCTGAGTTTCTCTTTTGTCTACCTAACATAGAAACATAGACAATAGGTGCAGGAGTAGGCCATTCGGCCCTTCGAGCCTGCACCACCATTCAATATGATCATGGCTGATCATCCAACTCAGCATCCCATCCCTGCCTTCTCTCCATACCCCCTGCTCCCTTTAGCCACAAGGGCCACATCTAACTCCCTCTTAAATATAGCCAATGAACTGTGTGGCCTCAACTACCCTTTGTGGCAGAGAATTCCACAGATTCACCACTCTCTGTGTGTGAAAAATGTTTTTCTCATCTCGGTCCTAAAAGACTTCCCCCTTATCCTTAAACTGTGTGACCCCTAGTTCTGGACTTCCCCAACATCGGGAACAATCTTCCTGCATCTATCTAGCCTGTCCAACCCCATTAAAAAGCCTGAATGATGGGAATATTGAATTCACTCGATGGGAAATCACAGGTTATTCAGAAAAATAAATAGTATTTCCAAACTGATTCCACTAGCAGAATATCTCAGGCCAATCCTTATTGATTAGCTGGGTGTACAATCAGTTGCTGCTGCTGCTGCACTTGCGAACAGGGTCGATATGAGATGTCAGTATCTGAGCGCTCCCATTTTGAAGATGGACTTCTCAATCAATGCTCGTTTATAAAGTCTCCACAGACGGAGAGGCCGAGACGGAGAGGGAAGGTTCCGGAAAACCACGGACGGTTTTGACAGGGGGGGGGTGGGGGGGAGGGGGAAAGTGAGGGGGAGAATGGGCATACATTGATCAGTATGGGTGTTAGGGGGTTATGGGGAGAAGGCAGGCAGCAGAATGGGTTTAAGAGGGAAAGATAGATCAACCGTGCAATCCTGGAAAAGGGTCAGACAACTGTCTCGGGCAAAGACAAGAGCGGAACTCGCTAGCAAAACATGGAGGGGACGGGGGGCACAATTTTTTGGCGGCCACGCACGCATGCGCATGCGCACACGCGCGAGGCTTCGGAGGCTCGATCCAGCGCTAAAAGCGGAGATTTTTAAATCGGGATCACAAAAACTTGGGGGAGAATGTCCCCCAACTCTCAAAACATGGGGGGGACGTGTCCCCTCTGGCCCCCCCCAGGTTTTACGCCCCTGGGCACAGATAGAACAAAGCGGACTCCCCTACACAGAAAGCACAGAAGAGGCATTGAGATAATCTTTCACCTCAGATTAAAAAAAAATTAGATAAAAGCCAGGGTCCCTTTGGCTTTGCTATAAATTCTTGAAAGAGTGACGGGACGGGGCCGATGCGACTCTTAATGCAAGGAACACTCCATTGAAGCTCACACATAAATTAATTTCAGAACTGCGCGTAGTCCTTTTTCTAGTACCACCCGGGTTTGGACGTAAACGCCCGGAAAAGGGGGCGAGCAGGCAGCCGGCTCGGGTAAAAGCCCTTGTCCGCATGGCGCCGTGACTAGCGGATGGCCAGCTTGGCCAGGCCCAGGAGAAACCGAACCAAGGACATGTACACACTCCGTGTACACACGTGGTACACAGACTCGCCCAGCCCGCAGCAGCGGCAGACGGCTGGCGAGTCTGCGAACCGCGACAGCAGCAGGTAGCGGGGGCTCGGAGCTGTGGTGATACCCAGGATCACAGTACAGAGTTCGATCCCCTCTCGCCCCTGCCCTTGTTACAAGTGAGACATTTCCCACTGCCCACATGGGAGGGGGGCGCTGGCAGGCACCCGGCCCGATGCCAAGTGACCGCACGCCCACTTATAGCCACACGGGCCGACCCCTGACCCCTGACCCCTGACCCCTGGGCCGGCAGCATCTCCAGCAGACACACATTAATCCGTCTCTCTCCGTTTTATCGAGCCTCAACATCACCCACTCACTCAGCCACATATCCCCGCTCGCCTGAATGGATGAATCCCCGCACCAGAGCTGCTGTCAAATATCATTTGCTTCGTCCGATCTGGAGCTGTGGTAACAATCCACCTCTGCATTCAGCCAAGATACACAGTCTCTGCTAACTGGCCGATCTAGCTCTCTCTTGAAAGCATCCAGAGAACCCACCTCCACCGCCCTCTGGGGCAGAGAATTCCACAGACTCACCACTCTCTGTGAGAAAAAGTTCCTCATCTCCGTTCTAAATGGCTTACCCCTTATTCTTAAACTGTGTGTGTGGCCCCTGGTTCTGGACTCCCCCAACATCGGGAACATGTTTCCTGCCTCTAGCGTGTCCAATCACTTAACAATCTTATATGTTTCAATGAGATCCCCTCTCATCCTTCTAAACTCCAGAGTGTACAAGCCCACAGCTGCTCCATTCTCTCAGCATATGACAGTCCCGCCATCCCGGGAATTAACCTTGTAAACCTACGCTGGGCTCCCTCGATAGCAAGAATGTCCTTCCTCAAATTGGGGGACCAAAATTGCACACGCAATAATCCAGGTGTGGTCTCACCAGGGCTCTGTACAACTGCAGAAGGACCTCCTTGCTCCTAGAATCAACTCCTCTTGTTATGAAGGCCAACAGGCCAAACCTGCACACACAATAATCCAGGTGTGGTCTCACCAGGGCCCTGTACAACTGCTCTTTGCTCCTAGAATCAACTCCTCTTGTTATGAAGGCCAACAGGCCAAAACTGCACACAATAGTCCAGGTGTGGTCTCACTAGGGCTCTGTACAACTGCAGAAGGACCTCCTTGCTCCTAGAATCAACTCCTCTTGTTATGAAGGCCAACAGGCCAAAACTGCACACAATACTCCAGGTGTGGTCTCACCAGGGCCCTGTACAACTGCAGAAGGACCTCCTTGCTTTTCGCTATGTCGGCATTACAATCGAGCCATCCACATGAGAAGGGAACAACATTCAGTGCAGGGTGGAGTCCAATCAAGGGTCCACCAGTGGGCCACAGGCAGCTGGTCTGCCAGTGTTACTTGTCGCAGCGGGCAAGTGGACTGGAGACGTCACTCACAGGTCAACAAATGCAGGGGCACGTCGCCCTGCCGCTCACCCTTGTCACCCGCTGTAATTGCCCAAGGACGAGAGTGTGGAATGACTTGCCCAACCCCTCCTGTTACGCCATTGAGTGGCTATAATTGTATTTTAAATAAGTCATTTATATGCAAACTGCGTTCAAGGCAGGCAGCTGGCATCAGAATCAAATCTGTATTTATCTCATAGGACAATCGATGGGGCAGAGAGAGAGAGGAGAGAGGGAGAGAGAGAGAGGGCGAGAGTGGGGGCAGAGGGGGAGAGGGAGAGAGAGAGAGGGAGAGAGTGAGAGAGAGAGGGAGGGAGAGAGAGGAGAGGGAGAGAGAGGGAGAGGGAGAGAGGGAGAGAGAGAGGGAGAGGGAGAGGGAGAGGGAGGGAGAGAGGGAGGGAGGGAGAGAGAGAGAGAGAGAGAGAGAAGGAGAGAGAGAGAGAGAGAGAGAGAGAGAGAGGGAGAGAGAGAGAGAGAGAGGGAGATAGGGAGAGAGAGCGAGAGAGATGGAGGGAGAGAGAGAGTGGGAGAGAGAGAGAGGCAAAGAGACAGAGAGAGGGAGAGAGAGGGGGAGAGAGAAAGAGAAATTGAGGGGGGGAGAGAAATATGGAGGGGGAGAAAAAGAAAGGGAGGGAGGGAGAGAGAGAGGACAGGACGATGGGTGAGATAGGAGGGATAGAGGACAGGAAGGTGTGAGGGAGGGAGAGAGAGGGGCAGGAGGACGGCCAGAGAGAGAGATGGGTGAGAGAGGGAGAGAGATAGAGGAGAGGTAGAGGGGTGAGAGAGAGGGTTTGAGTGAGGAAGGTTGATATGGAGAGAGAGGGAGGAGAGGAAAACATAGAAACATATAAATTAGCTGAAGAAAGATGGGGATGGAGACTGACAAATAGAGAGCTCAGAAAGAGGAGGAAATACAGATCAGGGCTGACCATCCAACTCAGTATCCCGTACCTGCGTTGGCTCCATACCCCCTGAGAGGGGGGGAGAGAGGGAGGAGAGAGAGAGAGAGAGAGAGAGAGAGAGGAGAGAGAGGAGAGAGAGAGAGAGAATGAGAGAAGAGAGAGAGAAGAGAGAGAGAGGAGAGAGAGAGAGAGAGATGGGGGAGAGATAGAGAGAGAGAGAGAGAGAGGGAGAGAGAAAAGAGAGAGAGAGAGAGAGAGAGATAGAGAGAGAAGGAGAGAGAGAGAGAGAGAGAGAGAGAGAGAGAGAGAGAGAGAGAGAGTAGTGAGAGAGAGAGAGAGAGAGAGGAAGAGAGACGATAGAGTAAGGGTCGTTTTGTGTATGACTTGAATTATTTGATGGGGAATAAAGTCTTTGAAGAAAGAAGAAGAGACCACAGATAGGGTACGATGGGGGGAGAGAAGATACACACAATATGGTACGATAGAGATACACCAGCGTTCACCAGGTGTAGAGGCAGAGAGAGACTGCAGGGATTGAACAAGTCGGACTGTCTAACACACAAAGCAGAGACATGAAGACAATCTTTCACTTCAGATAAAAACCCATTTAGATAAAAGCCCGGGTCCCTTTGGCATTACAATAAATAGTTGAAAGAGTAACACACCGGGCCCAATGCATCACTTAATGCAGGAACACACGGGCCCAATACATCACTTAATGCAGGAACACACCCTTGCAGCTCACACATAAATTAATTTCAGAAGCCATAACCTACGATATATAAAGCTTATTAATTTCAATTGGATTCCCTCAATGTGCTGACATTAGATACCAGGGAGGTTCATTAAAGATGCATTAGTGATGTGTTTAGTGTAAACTCTGAGCCACTGAAGAGCATTTCATTCTGAAATCAGCCTGCCTGTTTCTATTTGGATCAGGTTGCAATCAGACGGGCTCAGACAGGAGAGCAAAACAGCCACAGGTCAGGATGGAGACGTTAGAGAGGGGCCTGTCCCACTTGGGAGACCTAATCCGCCGGTTCTGCCGAGTTTGCCCTCGACTCGTACCCGCGGCATGGTCGACACGAGGTCCTAGGAGGTCTTCGTAACTCTCCTTCACGCTCGAGAGTGGTCCCCGCGTACGGAAAAAAATCGATACTTTTTATTTACTCGTAGCTTTAGTCGTAGTAGGTCGGCATGTTAGTCGTAGGTGATCGAGGGTAGTCGAAGGTAGTCTTCAACATAGTTGAAGGAGGTCTTCAACGTGACATTTTTTCAAACTCTCCTAAACTCTTCTAAACTCGCCAATTAGGTCGCCCAAGTGGGACAGCCCCTTAAGGACTGGCACACGCCACCAAAAGCTGGAGAAACTCAGCGGGTCAGGCAGCATCTCTGGAGAGAAGGAATGGGCGACGTCTTGGGTCGAGACTCTCCGTCAGATTGAGAGTCGGGGGAGAGGGGAAGGAGGGATACGGATGGAGAATGGATGAATGAGAGAGATGAGCAGGAGGAATGACAGAGCGGGGAGCAGCGGGAGAACGCTCGCTGGAGAGAGGAGGAGGAGGAGGACTTCTTCAAAGTCGGCACGCCTTGAGGAGAATTCGCTTCCATGGAGCTGACAAAAATGTGTCGGAAGGAACTGCAGATGCTGGAGAGACGCAAAATGTTGGAGTAACTCAGCGGGTCAGGCAGCATCTCTGGAGAACAGGAATGGGCGATGTTTCGGGTCGAGACCCTTCATCAGACTGAGGGTCGGGGGAGAGGGAAACGAGAGATATAGGTGGTGATGTAGAGAGATACAGAACAAGTGAATGGAAGATGGTCAAGGAAACAGGCCATT
>NC_073412.1:6342970-6375470 GCF_028641065.1 Leucoraja erinaceus | reverse complement strand
TTGCTTCTCTCCAGAGATGCTGCCTGTCCCGCTGAGTTACTCCAGCATTTTGTGTCTGCCTTCGGTGTAAACCAGCAAATCTGCAGTTCCTTCCAACACAGTATTTCGATGGTGCATCTGCAGAGGTTGGGAAGGGTCAGGAAGTGAAGGTCGGTCCAAGGAATGGGAACTCTCATCCCAAGCACCACAACGGGAGATGCAAGCTCTCTCAGCCTACAAGAAGACAGACACACAAAGCTGGAGTAACTCAGCGGGACAGGCAGCATCTCTGGAGAGATGGAATCTTTGGTTTAAACCAGCAAATCCGGGATGTCAGGACTTTCATACGAAGAAAGACTGGATAGACTCGGCTTGTACTCACTAGAATTTAGAAGATTGAGGGGGGATCTTATTGAAACGTACAGAATTCTTGAGGGGTTGGACAGGCTAGATGCAGGAAGATTGTTCCAGATGTTGGGGAAGTCCAGAACAAGGGGTCACAGTTTAAGGATAAGGGGAAAGTCACACCCTCTAGTCCTGGCAACATCCTCTTAAATCTTCTCTGCACCCTTTCCAGCTTGAGAACATCTTTCCTATAACATGGCCACAGTTTAAGGATAAGAGGGAAGTCTTTTAGGACCAAGATGAGAAAAACATTTTTCACACCGAGAGTGGTGAACTCTCTGCCACAGAGGGTAGTTGAGGCCACACAGTTCATTGGCTATATTTAAGAGGGAGTTAGATGTGGCCCTTGTGGCTAAAGGGATCAGGGGGTATGGAGAGAAGGCAGGTACAGGATACTGAGTTGGATGATCGGCCATGATCATATTGAATGGCGGTGCAGGCTCGAAGGGCCGAATGGCCTACTCCTGCACCTATTTTCTATGTTTCTATGTTAGGTAGACTAAAGTGTTGGAGAAACTCAGTGGGTGCAGCAGCATCTATGGAGCGAAGGAAATAGGCAACGTTTCGTACCATTCTTGGTGAGTGTAGACAAAAATGCTGGAGAAACTCAGTAGGTGCAGCGGCATCTATGGAGCGAAGGAAATAGACAACGTTTCGTCCCGAAACCCTTTGGGTTTCGACCCGAAACGTTGCCTATTTCCTTTGGGTTTCGTCCCGAAACGTTGCCTATTTCCTTCGCTCCATAGATGCTGCTGCACCCGCTGAGTTCCTCCAGCATTTTTGTCTACCTTCGATTCTCCAGCATCTGCAGTTCCTTCTTGAAAACCTTGGGCACACACTGGTTTTACAAACTTCGACAGCGTACAACAAATGCTAAAGGGATCAGAGGGTATGGAGAGAAGGCAGGTACGGGATACTGAGTTGGATGATCAGCCATGATCGTATTGAATGGCGGTGCAGGCTCGAAGGGCCGAATGGCCTACTCCTGCACCTATTGTCTATTGGGAGGTTCTACTGCAGTTGTGAGACCACACCTGGAGTATTGAGTACAGTTTTGGTCTCCTAAATGTTTCTATGTTTCTATCTGCAGTTCCTTCCTGCACAGTGGGACAGAGAGGGAATGCCAGCGAGCCCTGGCCTGAAGCTGGAACCGGGATGGATATAACCACAAAAGAAAAGCGCAGAAAGGTTTTATTTAAAAAAAAATAAATGATTTATTATGTACAAATGACTCTGTGTCACGTGGCTGCAACAGTCTATTAGAAGGGAGATAACATTTTTGGCAGGGTGCAGAGCTGGAGGCTGGTTCAACATGCTCACAGCACTGTCAAAGAACAGACTGTTCGACAAGACAAGGTTATCCAGGTTAAATACATGAGGCAACTCAGCACACTGCAACCAGCAGGCGTTCGGAGAGTGTGCGACAGGGAAGCTAAAGGGCCTGTCCCACTTGCGCGACTTTTTCGGCCATTGCCGGCACCTGTCATAGGTCTCCAGGCAGCATCTCTGGAAAGAAGGGATGGGTGATGTTTTGGGCTGAGACCCTTCTTCAGGATGTGGGGTCGGGGATGAAGGCTCATCCGGGTGGGAGGGAATGTGAAGGTATTTGCTGTATTGGGACACACGCACTGTGGAAAGGGCAGCCATGCTTGTTTATCAATCTATATTTAAAACTGTGTGTGTGTGTGTGTGTTTCTGCCTGTCTTGTGGTTGCCAGCCTTTGATTCCTTGCTACGCCAACACCAGGCACAGAAACGCAGAGATTTTTTCCATTTCGGTGGAGATTTCACTTTTCATTCCAAGTATCCACTCCTGATTAAATTTTGTCGTGTTTATGTACACATTTTTAATAAAATCCTTCTTCTCCCCCCCCACTCACTCATTTTGTCGCCTCCTGCTGGCCAGCGACCTGCTGGCGCCCGCCTCTTGCCTCAAAGACGCCATTTAAAAACAGCCGCACTGCTGAGTGCTGGAATCTTATGTTCGGGAACCGCTTGAGTTGGAGGACCACGTCTCCCGTGGGGGCTACGGGTAGGGAACGGGTGCGTTGGGGGAGCAGACCCAACGGGTCTGCACTTGGTCTAGTATATATATATATATATATAAAACAATCCTCATTCATCATGGACATGAATCCCTGGGGCAATCCCGTGCCTGGTGCAGGCTGGTTTGTCAGCAATAGATCGTGGATTCAACTCATCGTACGATTGTCTTCCTCGTTGTCATTGAAGTTGTTAATGATCCACGAAGAACACAGAATCTGGTGTTGGCGCATCTTCTCGGCGCTGGTTGTATGCTGGGGCCGCCACTGCTCCGGGCCGGTGTCCCGTAAGTCCAGGGTCACCCCGGACGTCTCCGGCCACCCGCGGACAGGGACGGGACACTCTCGGGAGGGGACGAGGGCGGAGACGGTCCAGTCGCGATTCAACAGTGCCCGCAGCGCCGGAGACCCGGGTTGGATCCTGACCACGGATGAAACACAGATCTGTACACACGCAGGTAGACAAAAATGCTGGAGAAACTCAACGGGTGCAGCAGCATCTATGGAGCGAAGGAAATAGGCAACGTTTCGGGCCAAAACCCTTCTTCAGACTGTACACACGCAGATTGTTTATCGCGAGCGACCTATGACCTGGGCGTGCGCAGTCGGAATACCGAACTCACTTATTAACCTACAAACCCGCACGCCTTTGTAAACCGAAGATCTTGGAGAAAACCCAGGCAGGTCACGGGGAGAGCGTGTCGGACAGTGTTAGTGTGCGGGCATCGCTGGTCACCGCGGAGTTCCTATACCTCTCTAAACTAAAGGCTGGAGCCTTCATTTAAAGCAGTTACTCTTTAGCCTGGAACAGAGTGAAATGACGGACCCACCACTGGAGTCTTCGTGCGTGGCCGGGAGTGGTCGCTGTTGAACGAGGAGACATTGAGACGGCTGAGGATCCCCGTCTGGGATGAGCGTCGAGCCGTCTAGTTGTCCCACCGGTGGCGGCCAGGGCAGCTCTTTAATGACCTTAATCTCCACTGTAGCGGGCGGCAGTGGGGAGAGGGACAGGAGGGAAGGGGGGGGGGGGGAAGAGGGAGAAAGGAGAGGGAAAGAAAAGGAAAACAAATAGACAGATGAGAACAGTTTAGACAAGGTCGAGCAGGAAAGTCAGAGAGAATGTGGCAGATTCGGACAGGGGCTAAACGCGGGCTGCCAAATGCAGAATGGGTGAGACCACAGAATCGACACCCACCACCCACAATGTGGGACATCACCCTGGAGTGTGGCGCAGCGGCAGAGTTGCTGCCTTACAGTGCTCACAGCGCCAGAGATCCCGGTTCGATCCCGACCACGGGTGCTGTCTGTACGGAGTTTGCACGTTCTCCCCGTGACTGCGTTTGGATTTCCCCGAGATCTTCGGTTTCCTCCCAGGGTGTGGGGGCCCTGTATCAGAACTCCGTGCAGGCAACTGAACAGTCATCTCACCGACGACAGAGAACGCCCATCTACAGCACTGTAAATAGACACTAGACAATAGGTGCAGGAGTAGGCCATTCGGCCCTTCGAGCCAGCACCGCCATTCAATGTGATCATGGCTGATCATCCCCAATCAGTACCCCGTTCCTGCCTTCTCCCCATATCCCCTGACTCTGCTATTTTTAAGAGCCCTATCCAGCTCTCTCTTGAAAGCATCCAGAGAACCGACCTCCACCGCCCTCTGAGGCAGAGAATTCCACAGACTCACCACTCTCTGTGAGAAAAAGTGTTTCCTCGTCTCCGTTCTAAATGGCTTACTCCTTATTCTTAAAACGAGCTGCCAGAGGAGGTAGTCGAGGCTCGGACTATAGCAACATTTAAAAGAGACAATGTAATAACAAAGAACTGCAGATGCTGGTTAATACCAAAGAAAGGCACAAAGTGCTGGAGTAACTCAGCGGATCAGGCAGCATCTCTGGAGAACATGGGCAGGTCGTGTTTGTAGTCGGGAGTGCGGAAGAAGGGTCCTGAGGCCAAATGTCACCTGTCCATGTTCTCCAGAGATGCTGCTGCACCCACTGAGTTCCTCCAGCACTTTGTGTCCAAGCCATTTGGACGGGGATGTGGATAGGAACGGTTTAGCGGGTGACAAGGCCTATGGGCCGAAGGGCCTGTTTCCGCGCTGTATCTCTAAACTAAACTAAACATTAAATACAATATCATTCACAACATCAGGTAACTCCTATAGGGAAACCACACTGTGATCCGATCTATAAACAAACCATAACTTTAAGGGAACAATCAATAACAATCTAATTCCCCCTCCCTGCACAATCTATCGTTGCTCTTAATTGGAGGTGATCAATAATGGTCACTTGAGCTCTCCTGGTAGTTTGCTGACCCCAGGGTCAAGGAGCAGACGGGCTTCGAACCCTAGGGGGCGTATCATCAACTGCGGCCAGCCACGGTGGCGCAGCGGTAGAGTTGCTGCCTTACAGCGCTCACAGCGCCAGAGATCCCGGTTCGATCCCGACCACGGGTGCTGTCTGTACGGAGTTTGCACGTTCTCCCCGTGACTGCGTTTGGATTTCCCCGAGATCTTCGGTTTCCTCCCACACTCCAAAGACGTACAGGTTTGTAGATTAATTGGCTTTTGGTCTGTATACTTGAAGTGTATGTTGTCCCTAGTGTGTGTGTATAAGTGTAAATTGTCCCTAGTATGTGTAGGGTAGGCTATTGAGGGAGTGCAGCGTAGGTTCACCAGGTTAATCCCCGTGATGGCGGGACTGTCATATGCTGAGAGAATGGAGCGGCTGGGCTCGTACACTCTGGAGTTTAGAAGGATGAGATGGGATCTTATTGAAACATATAAGATTATTAAGGGCTTGGACACGCTAGAGGCAGGAAACATGTTCCCGATATTGGGGGAGTCCAGAACCAGGGGCCACACACACAGTTTAAGAATAAGGGGTAAGCCATTTAGAACGGAGATGAGGAAACACTTTTTCTCACAGAGAGTTGTGAGTCTGTGGAATTCTCTGCCTCAGAGGCCGGTTCTCTAGATGCTTTCAAGAGAGAGCTAGATAGGGCTCTTAAAGATAGTGGAGTCAGGGGATATGGGGGAGAAGGCAGGAACGGGGTACTGATTGTGGATGATCAGCCATGATCACATTGAATGGCAGTGCTGGCTCGAAGGGCCGAGCGGCCTCCTCCTGCACCTATTGTCTATTGTCTATTGATAGTGTTAATGTGCGGTAATCGCTGGCCAGCGCGGACTGATTTCCACGCTGTATATCTGAACTAAACTAAAATAAACCTTCAGCAGTGGGTGGGAAAATAAATGGTGGATGCACAGCCAGTATGTCGGTGAGGAATTGATCAAATATTTTGCAGGGTTGTTCTGGGCAGGAGGTTCGTTGTCTGTGCACATGTGTTATAGAGATAATGACAAAACGGGGCCTTTAATGTCCAAAGAACAATTACCGAGAGGGAAGGGATAGATGAAACCAAGAGATAGACACTTAAAAAAAACGGTAAGCTGCCAGGGAATGTAATCTTCAAATCGGAGTAAAATTAAAGCCCTGTCCCACGGTACAAGTTAGAAACATAGAAACATAGAAACATAGAAATTAGGTGCAGGAGTAGGCCATTCGGCCCTTCGAGCCTGCACCGCCATTTAATATGATCATGGCTGATCATCCAACTCAGTATCCCGTACCTGCCTTCTCTCCATACCCTCTGATCCCCTTGGCCACAAGGGCCACATCTAACTCCCTCTTAAATATAGCCAATGAACTGGCCTCAACTACCCTCTGTGGCAGAGAGTTCCAGAGATTCACCACTCTCTGTGTGAAAAAAAGTTCTCCTCATCTCGAAGTTCATTCCAAAAATTCTCATCTAGTCTTTATACTTAAGCTGTGACCCCTAGTTCTGGACTTCCCCAACATCGTGAACAATCTTCCTGCATCCAGCCTGTCCAACCCCTTAAGAATTTTGTACGTTTCTATAAGATCCCCCCTCAATCTTCTAAATTCTAGCCAGTACAAGCCGAGTCTATCCAGTCTTTCGTCATATGAAAGTCCTGACATCCCAAGAATCAGTCTGGTGAACCTTCTCTGTACTCCCTAAAAGACTTCCCCCTTATCCTCAAACTGTGACCCCTAGTTCTGGACTTCCCCAACATCGGGAACAATCTTCCTGCATCTAGCCTGTACAACCCCTTAAGAATTTTGTACGTTTCTATAAGATCCCCCCTCAATCTCTAAATTCTAGCGAGTACAAGCCAAGTCTATCCAGCCTTTCTTCATATGAAAGTCCTGCCATCACAGGAATCAGTCTGGTGAACCTTCTCTGTACTGAGGGGAGGAGCACAGATGAAGCTTGGGGCAGGTCAGTTGTGGCTGGGCAGTGTGGTGGGATTGGGATGAATGGTGGGGGTCTCCTGGACTGGCAATGTTACGGGTCGGGGGTGGGGAAGGGTCTCGAGACGAAACATCCCTCAGTAAGTCAGGACTTTGATTAGTACGGGGTGTCAGAGGTTACGGGGAGAAGGCAGGAGAATGGGGTTAGGAGGGATAGATCAGCCATGACTGAATGGCAGAATAGTCTTGATGGGCAGAATGGCCCAATTCTACTCCCAGGAGGGATATGGACCAAGCGTGGGCAGGTGGGACTAGTGTAGCTGGGACATACATGTTGGCAGGTGTGGGCTAGATGGGCCGAAAGGCCTGTTTCCACACTGCTATCACTCTGTATCTCTCTCTATGACTCCGGTAAACTGTGCACCTTCAGACAAAGGGTGTGGCAGGACTTTCATATGAAGAAAGACTGGACAGACTCGGCTTGTACTCGCTAGAATTTAGAAGATTGGGGGGGGGATCTTATAGAAACTTGCAAAATTCTTAAGGGGTTGGACAGGCTAGATGCAGGAAGATTGTTCCCGATGTTGGGGAAGTCCAGGACATGGGGTCACACAGTTTAAGGATAAGGCGGGAAGTCTTTTAGGACCGAGATGAGAAAATCATTTTTTTACACAGAGAGTGGTGAATCTGTGGAATTCTCTGCCACAGAAGGTGGTTGAGGCCACACAGTTCATTGGCTATATTTAAGAGGGAGTTAGATGTGGCCTTTGTGGCTAAAGGGATCAGGGGGTATGGAGAGAAGGCAGGGATGGGATACTGAGTTGGATGATCAGCCATGATCGTATTGAATGGCGTTGCAGGCTCGAAGGGCCGAATGGCCTACTCCTGCACCTAATTTCTATGTTTCTATGTTAGGTAGACAAAAGTGCTGGAGAAACTCAGTGGGTGCAGCAGCATCTATGGAGCGAAGGAAATAGGCAACGTTTCGTACCATTCTTGGTGAGTGTAGACAAAAGTGCTGGAGAAACTCAGCGGGTGCAGCAACATCTATGGAGCGAAGGAAATAGGCAACGTTTCGTCCCGAAACCCTTCGGGTTTTGACCCGAAACGTTGCCTATTTCCTTTGGGTTTCGACCCGAAGCGTTGCCTATTTCCTTCGCTCCATAGATGCTGCTGCACCCGCTGAGTTCCTCCAGTATTTTTGTCTGCCTTCGATTCTCCAGCATCTGCAGTTCCTTCTTGAAAACCTTGGGCACACACTGGTTTTGCAAATTTCGGCAGTGTACAACAAATGCTCGGGGCCAGTGGCGAGCGGCTCAGACATCATTCTTCACTGGGTTCGTTTGTTGTGACAACCTTTATGTATCACTGGATCATTCCTTAATGGAGCAAGCAGTGAACAAAGCAGTGGGCCGGGCTGCCCTGCACAGCACCGCCATCTAAGAATAGTTTTTGTCCATCCCCGACAGACAACTGCGGCTGATGTACTTGGCTGCTGCTCTTTCATGCTGCAGTCCCATCCGATCCCATCACCTCTCCCCCGTCGCGACAACCTGCAAAAGCTGGACTGCTGTCAATGCAGTGTAGCTGCTGCATCACATAGAAACATAGAAACATAGACAATAGGTGCAGCAGTAGGCCATTCGGCCCTTCCAGCCTGCACTGTCATTCAATATGATCATGGCTGATCATCCAACTCAGTATCCCATCCCTGCCTTCTCTCCATACCCCCTGATCCCTTTAGCCACATCTAACTCCCTCTTAAATATAGCCAATGAACTGTGTGGCCTCAACTACCTTCTGTGGCGGAGAGTTCCACAGATTCACCACTCTCTGTGTGTGAGAAAAAATGTTTTTCTCATCTCACCTCAGTCCTAAAAGGATTTCCTCCTTATCCTTAAACTGTGTGACCCCTTGTCCTGGACTTCCCCAACATCGGGAACAATCTTCCTGCATCTAGCCTGTCCAACCCCTTAAGAATTTTGTAAGTTTCTATAAGATCCCCCCTCAATCTTCTAAATTCTAGCGAGTACAAGCCGAGTCTATCCAGTCTATCTTCATATGAAAGTCCTGACATCCCAGGAATCAGTCTGGTGAACCTTCTCTGTGCTCCCTCTTTGGCAAGAATGTCCTTCCTCAGATTTGGAGACCAAAACTGTATGCAATACTCCAGGTGTGGTCTCACCAAGACCCAGTACAACTGCAGTAGAACCTCCCTGCTCCTATACTCAAATCCTTTTGCTATGAAGCTGACACGCTGGAGATCTCCGCTACCATCCTGACCACGGGCGCTGCCTTACGCGGAGTTTGTAACGACTCCCCGTCACTCGAGTGAGTCTCCTCCCACACTCCAAAGACGCGCAGGTTTGTCGGTCAAGTGTCTTCGGTCCAGATTGTCCATTGTCCCCCGCATGGTGCTAGCACTGATCGCTGGTCAGTAAGGACTCGGTGTGCCGAAGGGCCTGTTGCGGTATCCTTAAACTAAACTAAACTTGGCGGTCTGCGAAACAACTACTGGAGTTTTCAACGTAACTTTACTCGAAAGGTCACGTTGCAGCGTATATGTTAATCACACACGTGTGCCCATATCGGTCAGCGCTGAACTAACGCACGCAAAGGAAAAACCGCGCGAATACAACAACCCCTCCCGTGTCACGTGACCGCGGCTTCCGAACGCCACATTCGATATCTGCGTGCGCTAGCAAGCTCCGCTACAATACCATTTTGAGGTCCCAATCTATAACACTTAAGACTTTAGGCTGTACACTGCGGAACGGGGCTCTTGAATGGGCGACGCTTTGGGTTGGGGCCCTTCTTCAGAATCTTGGATCGGAGGTGGGACTGTGTGAAGAAGGGTCTCGACCCGAAACGTCCCCCATTCCTTCTCTCCACAGGAACTGCCTGTCCCGCTGAGTTACTCAAGCTTTTTGGGTCTTTCTTAAAGGATAAAAGACACAGGCACAATATATAGTGCAAAGATATAACATTATATCTTTGGGATATATGGGGAGAGGTATTTTATGGGGGAAGTATAATGTTGGGCAAGTAGATGCACAAGGATACTGACTCTAATGAGGTTTAAAGATTAGAAGACACCAGATTTCAATAGACAATAGACAATAGGTGCAGTGCCCGGAGTAGGCCATTCGGCCCTTCGAGCCAGCACCGCCATTCAATGTGATCATCCCCAATCAGTACCCCATGGGGTAAGCATTCGAGCTGTAATGTCCTGGGGCTGATGGCTTCTGACCAGGGGACATGTTTAATTTGGACAGACACAAGATGCTGGAGTAACTCAGCGGGACAGGCAGCATCTTCAGAGAGGTGACGTTTCGGGTTCCTCAGACTGAAACGCCACCCATCCCTTCTCTCCACAGATGCTGCCTGTCCCGCTGAGTTTTATTTATTTTTTTATTTAATTTTTTTTTAAAAGCATATGTATAAATAGTAACAAATGACAAATTGGTTACAGAGTTCTTACACAGCTTCAAGTTTTTTAACGTTTTTTTACTCCAGCATTTTTCTTCGGTTTAAACCAGCATCTGCAGTTCCTTTTCCTACACACATGGAAGGAGACTCTGCTCCACACCACCAGGAAGTCTCCCTAATTGAGTGGTGATAAAAGCTCCTTGTACTGAGCAGTGCTCTGGAATGCCCTGTTTATCCGCACTTCCGTAACCTTATCCCCCTCATGTTTATCACCAGTGGCCCACCCACATCCGCTGCCTGCTCCTGCTTTAAATTGTGGCTGCACAGACCTGCTCCTGCTATACACAAACACAGAAACATAGAAAATAGGTGCAGGAGGAGGCCATTCGGCCCTTCGAGCCAGCACCGCCATTCATTGTGATCATGGCTGATCGTCCCCAATCAATAACCCGTGCCTGCCGTCTCCCCATATCCCCTGACTCCACCAGCCCCTAGAGCTCTATCTAACTCTCTCTTAAATCCATCCAGTGACTTGGCCTCCACTGCCCTCTGTGGCAGGGAATTCCACAAATTCGCAACTCTCTGGGTGAAAAAGTTCAGTCTTAAATGACCTCCCCTTTATTCTAAGACTGTGTGTGGCCCCTGGTTCTGGACTCGCCCAACATTGGGAACATTTTTCCTGCATCTAGCTTGTCCAATGGAGATGAGGAAACACTTTTTCACCCAGAGAATTGTGAGTCTGTGGAATTCTCTGCCTCAGAGGGCAGTGGAGGCCAATTCATTGGATGCTTTCAAGAGAGAGCTAGATAGGGCTCTTAAAGATAGTGGAGTCAGGGGATATGGGGGAGAAGGCAGGAACGGGGTACTGATTGGGGATGATCAGCCGTGATCACATTGAATGGCGGTGCTGGCTCGAAGGGCCAAATGGCCTACTCCTGCACCTATTGTCTATTATCTATTATCTATTCGGTCCTTCGAGCCAGCACCGCCATTCACAGTGATCATTGCTGATCATCCACAATCACTATCACGTTCCTGCCTTCTCCCCATATCCCCTTGACTCTGCTATTTTTAAGAGCTCTATCTAACTCTTGAAAGCATCCAGAGAACCCGCCTCCACCGCCCTCTGAGGCAGAGAATTCCACAGACTCACCACTCTCTGTAAGAAAAAGTGTTTCATCATCTCTGTTCTAAATGGCTTACCCCTTATTCTTAAATTGTGTGTGGCCCCTGGTTCTGGACTCCCTCAACATTGGGGAACATGTTTCCTGCCTCTAGCGTGCCCAAACCCTTAACAATCTTATATGTTTCAATCAGATTGTCCCAAAACGTTGCCTATTTCCTTCGCTCCATAGATGCTGCTGCACCCGCTGAGTTTCTCCAGCATTTTTGTCTACCTTCGATTTTCCGGCAGTTCCTTCCTAAACGATCAGTCATGATTGAATGGGGGAGTGGACTTGATGGGCCGAATGGCCTAATTCTGCTCCTATCACTTACGAACGTGGCTCTCACAGGCTGCCGGCCCAGCTCCGGGGACTGGGTGCTGAAACACAGCTGGGTAATACATCAGAAGCAGTTTATCCAGACAAGGCGAGTTTAAAAGCAGTAATTATTATCGGAGATGGCCAGACATCGCATGTTATTTATCAGCTGTCTGCACCGGGCGAGTTTATCACCCAGAAACGATGGAAAATATCTCCCCGCATCTCGACAATAGCCACTGCACTGGGAGGGAAATCAAACACTAATGTTTCATTTTCAATGTGATCATCTGCAGGCACTTTCACCAGCTCATGAAACGATGGGGAGAGAACTCTTCTGTATATAGGCATGAACATAAATTAACAGAGGCACATGTAGAGATATATATATATATATATGTATGTATATGGATATATATATATTTAGAGGGAGAGAGAGAGAGAGAGATGGGGAGGGGGGGGGGGAGAGACTGGGAGGGGGAGGGAGGGAAAGATAGATATAGATGGAGATGGAAGGTAGAGGGAGAGGGGCATTAGAGGGGGGGGAGAGGGGAGAGGGGGGTGGTGAGAGAGAGGGGGAGGGAGAGGGACAGGGAGAGAGAGCCAGAGAGAGAGAGAGAGATCGCGAGAGAAAGAGAGGGAGGGAGGGAGGGAGACAGAGACAGAGACAGAGAGAGAGAGACAGAGAGAGAGACAGAGAGATAGAGACAGAGAGACAGAGAGAGAGAGAGAGAGAGAGAGAGAGAGAGAGACAGAGAGAGAGAGAGAGAGAGAGAGACAGAGAGAGAGAGAGAGAGAGAGAGAGAGAGAGAGAGAGAGACAGACAGAGAGAGAGAGAGAGAGAGAGAGAGAGAGACAGAGAGAGAGAGAGAGAGAGAGAGAGAGAGAGAGAGAGAGAGAGAGAGAGAGAGAGAGACAGAGAGAGAGACAGAGAGAGAGAGAGACAGAGAGAGAGACAGAGAGAGACAGAGACAGAGACAGAGACAGAGAGAGAGACAGAGACAGAGACAGAGAGAAAGACAGAGAGAGAGACAGAGAGAGAGAGCGAGAGAGAGACAGACAGACACACACAGACAGAGAGACAGACACAGAGACACAGACACAGACACAAACACACACACACACACACACATCACAGACACATACACAGACACACACACACACACACATTGACAGAGACTCGTACACACACAGGGGGAGGGGGAACTATCTGAAGGGAGTCCCCCGGATTTCCCAGACATGCTCCTAAGGCAGCGATGACCACCATGATCGGGGAGCCTCAGGGCCACTGAAACACCACATTAGTCATTCCCTTCTGCCCTTCCCTCTGTGCTGGCAGGGGAGTGAGGTACGGGGGGGGAGGAAGACATCGACCTCGGAAGACCCTGTCCCACTTAGGAGACCTAAACAGCAACCTCTTGTGACCTTGCCCGCCATCAAGGTCGAGGTGACCTGCAACCTGCTACCACCTCCCCCACACATGTTGAAAACCTTCCTCCACTATGAAGAAAACCGGCTTCCACTAGACCTGCGAGTAAAAAATAGGTACAGGAGTAGGCCATTCGGCCCTTCGAGCCTGCACCGCCATTCAATATGATCATGGCTGATCAACCAACTCAGTATCCCATCCCTGCCTTCTCCCCATACCCCCTGATCCCTTTAGCCACAAGGGTCACATCTAACTCCCTCTTAAATATAGCCAATGAACTGTGGCCTCAACTACCCTCTGTGGCAGAGAATTCCACAGATTCACCACTCTCTGTGTGTGAGAAAAAATGTTTTTCTCATCTCACCTCAGTCCTAAAAGATTTCCCCCTTATCCGTAAAACTGTGTGACCTCTTGTTCTGGAGAGTTGTGAATCTGTGTAATTCTCTGCCACAGAAGGCAGTGGAGGCCAATTCACTGGATGTTTTCAAGAGAGAGTTAGATAGGGCTTTTAAAGATAGCGGAGTCAGGGGATATGGGGGAGAAGGCAGGAACGGGGTACTGATTGTGGATTGTGGATGATCAGCCATGATTGCAGTGAATGGCGGTGCTGGCTCCAAGGGCCGAATGGCCTACTCCTGCACCTGTTGTCTATTGTCAAACAATGGCCAGCTAAGTGTTAGGGGCACACAAAAAAGCTGGAGAAACTCAGTGGGTGCAGCAGCATCTATGGAGCGAAGGAAATAGGCAACGTTTCGGGCCGAAACCCTTCGTGTTAGGGGCATGTTCCCTGCCCTCACCCCAACCACCCCCCCACCCCCCTCCTCTGCTGCCTCGACCATCACTTTCCTCTCCAGCCATTCTCCGGGGTTTCCATGGCGACACTAAACAGCCACACACACAAAAAAAAAAGTGATTTCTGCTTTCAATTACTTCACGATATTCCAAAGGCCCTTTGTCCAATCTTAACTGGTGCTCCACTTACAGCTGATGAAATGCTGCTTTAGCTGATAGATTATGGAGGGGTAAAGTGTGTGGCAGAGTTATCTCGGCCCAGCGGGCCTGTATAGAAACCTCCCTCGCCCAGACAAGGCCTTTGTAGTGTTGCAGGGAAGAGAAAAGATTATCGATTCCAAAATCCAAAAGATCGAACATTGCGGCCATTATCTCAGTCGAGGCCTAAATATCCTGGCTGTAATTGCACCAAACTGCATTTAACGCTCCAGGCTCAGTTTAGAGATACAGCGCGGAAACAGGCCCTTCGGCCCACCGAGTCCGCGCCGACCTGCTATCCCCGCACACTAACACTATCCGACACACACTAGGGACAATTTACAAATTTTTTCCCCAAGCCAATTAACCTACAAACCTGTAAGTTGTCGGAGTCTGGGAGGAAATCGGAGAAGTCCCACGCAGGTCACGGGGAGAAACTCCGTGCAAACTCCGTACAGACAGCGCCCGTGGTCGGGACCGAACCCGGGTCTCTGGTGCTGGAGGGCAGCAACTCTGCCTGTCACCTTTCACCTCCTCCCTTGGAGCTTAACAGCCAAGGAAATAGTGAGACAGCATGAAAACAGGCCCTTCAGCCCATATCATACATGCTAGCCAAGAAGCCCGAATAGGCTAGTTCCATTTACCCATATGATAGAGGCATAGAGTCATACATTATGGAAACAGGCCATTCGGCCCATCTCACACATGCTAGCCAATATGCCCATATGAGCTAGTCCCATTTACCCATGTGACAATCATAGTCAAACATTATGGAAACAGGCCATTCGGCCCATCTCATACATGCTAGCCAATATGCCCATATGAGCTAGTCCCATTTACCCATGTGACAATCATAGTCATACATTATGGAAACAGGCCATTCGGCCCATCTTGCCCACACCGACCAACAACCTTGCCCAGCACCACCACCCAGCCACCCACCCAGTTCAGTGACTACATTTCCGAAGTATTTCTCGCACAGAGGGTGGTGGGTGTATGGAACGAGCTGCCAGAAGAAGTGGTTGAGGCAGGTACAATAACTGCATTGTAAAGACATTGGAGTCGGGACTAGATCAGTTTATTGAATGTATGGAATTTCTTTAGTCAGAGGGCGGTGAATCTGTGGAATTCATTGCCACAGACGGCTGTGGAGGCCAAGTCATTTTTGAATGAATGAATGACTGAATGTGTGAATGTGTGCATGAATGAATGCATGATTGAATGAATGAATGAATGATGGAATGAATGAATGATGGAATGGATGCATGAATGAATGAAAGAATGAATGAATGAATGATGAGTGAATGATGAATGAATGATGAATGAATGAATGAGTGAATGAATGAATGAATGCATGAATGAATGAATGAATGATGAATGAATGAATTAATATATGATGAATGAATGAATGAATGAATGAATGAATGAATGAATGTATGATTGAATGAATGAATGAATGAATGATTGAATGAATGAATGAGTGAGTGATGTATGAATGAATGAATGATGAATGAATGAATGATTGAATGAATGAATGAAATGAATGATTGAATGCATGATTGAATGAAAGAATGAATAAGTATATTGGCCAAGTATGTACACATACAAGGAATTTGCCTTGGTGCTCCACTCGCATGTAACAACGCCACATACAGTAAACCAGTGGTTCCCAACCTTTTGTAGCTCATGGGCCCCTTGGAATCTTTTAATTTTTCTGTGCCCCCCCCCCCTTCCCTGACATTATTAGCGAAAAAAAGTACTTCAATATTATAATACCTTCCATAAAAATATCAGTGTGTATTAATTGCAGATATAGTCTCTTTTCTTCTATTCCACAAACATCAAAAATATTTCAACTACATAGATTTAAATGTATTAGAACTGTAATTTAGGAGGCAACAGGGTGGTAGCTCTGTGGCCCCCTTCATTGAACCTGTGGCCCCCTAAATCCCAACATTTTTTGTGGCCCCCCCTGAAATTTGCCCATATGGCCCCAGGATGGGAATCACTGCAGTAAACCATTCAAACCCCTGTCCCACTTTCACGACCTAATTCACAACATCTGCCGAGTTTGTCCTTGACTCGCAGCATGGTCGAAACATAGAAACATAGAAAATAGGTGCAGGAGTAGGCCATTCGGCCCTTCTAGTGTGTGAGAAAAAATGTTTTTCTCATCTCACCTCAGTCCTAAAAGATTTCCCCCTTATCCTTAAACTGTGATCCCTTGTCCTGGATTTCCCCAACATCGGGAACAATCTTCCTGCATCTAGCTCCCTGGTGCCTGGGCTGTAGATGGCTTTGTTACCGTCACCGATCTATGCCCAGCGGTGATGTGCTCATTACTGTGGCTCCAGAACTGTTTAGTTTTCAAGATACAACGTGGAAACATAGAAACATAGACAATAGGTGCAGGAGTAGGCCATTCGGCCCCTCCAGCCTGCACCGCCATTCAACATGATCATGGCTGATCATCCAACTCAGTATCCTGTACCTGCCTTCTCTCCATACCCCCTGATCCCTTTAGCCACAAGGGCCACATCTAACTCCCTCTTAAATATAGCCAATGAACTGTGTGGCCTCAACTACCTTCTGCAGCAGAGAGTTCCAGAGATTCACCACTCTCTGTGTGTGAGAAAAAATGTTTTTCTCATCTCACCTCAGTCCTAAAAGATTTCCCCCTTATCCTTAAACTGTGTGACCCCTTGTCTTGGACTTCCCCAACATCGGGAACAATCTTCCTGCATCTAGCCTGTCCAACCCCTTAAGAATTTTGTAAGTTTCTATAAGATCCCCCCTCAATCTTCTAAATTCTAGCGAGTACAAGCCGAGTCTGTCCAGTCTTTCTTCATATGAGAGTCCTGACATCCCAGGAATCAGTCTAGTGAACCTTCTCTGCACTCCCTCTATGGCAATAATGTCCTTCCTCAGATTTGGAGACCAAAACTGTACGCAATACTCCAGGTGTGGTCTCACCAAGACCCTGTACAACTGCAGTAAAACCTCCCTGCTCCTATACTTAAATCCTTGTATATCCTTTGTACATCCTCCTCCCCGTGACAAGGTCGTAGGTAGGTCGTAGGTAGGTCGTAGGTAGGTCGTAGTTAGGTCGTAGGTAGGTCGTAGGTAGGTCGTAGGTAGGTCGTAGGTAGGTCGTAGGCAGGTCGTAGGTAGGTCGTAGGTAGGTCGTAGGTAGGTCGTAGGTAGGTCGTAGGTAGGTCGTAGGTAGGTCGTAGGTAGGTCGTAGGTAGGTCGTAGGTAGGTCGTAGGTAGGTCGTAGGTAGGTCGTAGGTAGGTCGTAGGTAGGTCATAGGTAGGTCGTAGGTAGGTCGTAGGTAGGTCGTAGGTAGGTCGTAGGTAGGTCGTAGGTCGTAGGTAGGTCGTAGGTAGGTAGGTAGTAGGTAGGTAGGTCGTAGGTAGGTCGTAGGTAGGTCGTAGGTAGGGTCGTAGGTAGGTCGTAGGTAGGTCGTAGGTAGGTCGTAGGTAGGTCGTAGGTAGGTCGTAGGTAGGTCGTAGGTAGGTCGTAGGTCGTAGGTAGGTCGTAGGTAGGTCGTAGGTAGGTCGTAGGTAGGTCGTAGGTAGGTCGTAGGTAGGTCGTAGGTAGGTAGGTAGGCCATGACGCTGGTCGTAGGCACTCGTGGCATCGAGTAGGTCGGGGCATTTTTCTAGCCTGATGAAAAATGTCCACGAGTAAAAATAAGTCGTGTATTAGGTTGTGAAAGTGGGACGGGGCCTGAAGAACAACACATTACGGCGTTTGTTGGCAGATTCTCTATGGCCTCACCTGCGAAGGCCTTGGAGATGCGTTCCTTCTTCCACTCCCAGGGCTGGTCGTATTCCCCCGGGGGCCGCTCGTCGTCTTCGGGGAGACGGCTGTCGCGGGGCCGCTGGGCGGACACCCTCTCCGCCGCTCGCTCGCCGTGGCCGACGCCGTTCTCCACGGGCTCGTAGGGCGTGTCGTACAGGGGCAGCGGCTTGCCGGGAGGGGCTTCCTTGGAACCTCTCCGCCGTATCTCTGCGCAGTAGAAGGGGGAGAGAGTTAGCGACAGCCACAGCACGACAACGACCACAGCGGTAGAGTCGCTGCCTCACGGCGCTTACAGTGCCCGAGACCCCGGTTCGATCCCGACTTGTCTGTACCGGAGTTTGTACATCCTCCTCCCCGTGACCTGCGTGTGGGATTTCTCCCCGAGATCGCCAGTTTCCTCCCACGCTCCAAAGACGTACAGGTTTGGACGTTAATCCGCTTGGTATAAATGTAAATTGTCCCCAGTGTGTGTCGGATAGTGTAATGCCCCCGTCCCACTTAGGAAACCTGAACGGAAACCTCTGGAGACTTTGTGCCCCCCCCTCAACCAAGGTTTCCGTGCGGTTCCCGGAGGTTTTGGTCAGTCTCCCTACCTGCCTCCGCTTCCTGCAACCTCCGGCAACCACCTGCAACCTACGGGAACCGCACGGAAACCTTGGGTGGGGCGCAAAGTCTCCAGAGGTTTCCGTTCAGGTTTCCTAAGTGGGACAGACAGGGGCGTAAGTGTGCAGGGCTTGCTGGTCGGTGAGGACTCGCTGGGCCGAAGGGCCTGTTCCCACGCTGGTTCTCTAAACTAAACTAAACTGAACGTTGTGGAAGTTCAACAGAGTATTTGTCAACGTGCCAAACCTCCTCAATCTCCTGAGGCAGTTGACGCCTTAATGGGCTTTATCACGGTTCAACATACAGATGTGTAGGAAAGAACTGCAGATGTTGGTTTACACCGCAGATAGGCACAAAAATGCTGGAGTAACTCAGCGGGGCAGGCAGCATCTCTGGGGAGAAGGAATGGGTGACGTTTCGGGTCGAGACCCGAAACGTCACCCATTCCTTCTCTCCAGAGATGCTGCCTGTCCCGCTGAGTTACTCCAGCATTTTGTGCCTATCTTCAACACACAGATATCAGGGGACTCCCGAGGTTTGACTCTGAATGGAAAGACAATTGTCGATAGACAAGAGGTGCGGGAGTCGGCCATTCGGCCCTTCGAGCCAGCACCGCCATTCACTGTGATCATGGCTGATCATCCACAATCAGACTCCGCTATCTTTAAGAGCCCTATCTAAGGATGGGGAAGATCGGAATGGTGATAGAAAAATTCCTGGAAATTCAGAATTGTCCCTGGAGTGCAGGAAAGGTTTAGAGATCTAGAGGAGGTTCAAGTCAAGAGTGTTTAATTGTGATATTAAGTGGCAACAGAACAATAAAATTCTTCCTCGCAGCAGCTTAACAGGCTCATTAACTCGATAACACACAAATAAATACACATCGATCAATAATCCAATATATTAAGGTAATGAGAATGTGAGGAGAATTAAAAATGGGGTCAGTGTGGACAGCATTGGACTCGATGGGCCGAAGGGCTCAATGATTCAGGCGTGGGTGCGGAGTGCAGAATAGCGGGCCATTCAGCCCACTCTGTCCCTGCTAGCATGGACAGTTATTTATAGACAATAGACAATAGACAATAGACAATAGGTGTAAGAGTAGGCCATTCAACCCACTATGTCCCTGCTAGCATGGACAGTTATTTATAGACAATAGACAATATGTGCAGGAGTAGGCCATTCAGCCCACCCTGTCCCTGCTAGCATGGACAGTTATTTATAGACAATAGACAATAGGTGTTAGGAGTAGGCCATTCAGCCCACTATGTCCCTGCTAGCACGGACAGCTATTTACAGACAATAGACAATAGGTGCAGGAGTAGGCCATTCAACCCACTATGTCCCTGCTAGCATGGACAGTTATTTATAGACAATAGACATTCATTCCCACTTTGTCCCTGCTAGCATGGACAGTTATGTATAGACAATAGACAATAGGTGCAGGAGTAGGCCATTCAGCCCACTTTGGCCCTGCTAGCATGGACAGGTATTTATAGACAATAGACAATAGGTTTAGGAGTAGGCCATTCAGCCCACTTTGTCCCTGCTAGCACGGACAGCTATTTAGAGACAGTGGACAATAGGTGCAGGAGTAGGCCATTCAACCCACTATGTCCCTGCTAGCATGGACAGTTATTTATAGACAATAGACAATAGGTGCAGGAGTAGGCCATTCAGCCCACTTTGTCCCTGCTAGCATGGACAGTTATGTATAGACAATAGACAATAGGTGCAGGAGTAGGCCATTCAGCCCACTTTGGCCCTGCTAGCATGGACAGTTATTTATAGACAATAGACAATAGGTTTAGGAGTAGGCCATTCAGCCCACTTTGTCCCTGCTAGCACGGACAGCTATTTATAGACAATAGACAATAGGCGCAGGAGTAGGCCATTCAGCCCACTTTGTCCTTGCTAGCATGGACAGTTATGTATAGACAATAGACAATAGACAATAGGAGTAGGAGTAGGCTATTCAGCCCACTTTGTCCCTGCTAGCACGGACAGTTATTTATAGACAATAGACAATAGGTGCAGGAGTAGGCCATTCAGCCCACTATATCCCTGCTAGCACGGACAGCTATTTAAACTGGCCTTTCTTTCCCCCGTGCAAAGTAAAAACTGCTGGAGGAACTCAGCCCAAAGAAGGGTCTCGACCAGTCCATTCCCTCCACAGATGCTGACACAGCCCCCAAGCACTTTGTGGGTCTTTTTGCCTCAGCTACACATTTCAAACAGTGAGAAGTTTACACGCCGCTAGATCATTGAAGAGGGGCGGTCACGGTGGCGCAGCGGTAGAGTCGCTGCCTCACAGCGAATGCAGCGCCGGGGACCCGGGTTCAATCCCGACTACGGGTGCTGTCTGTGTGGAGTTTGCACGTTCTCCCCGTGACCCACGTGGGTTTTCTCCGAGATCTTCGGTTTCCTCCGACGCTCCAAAGACGTGCAGGTTTGTAGGTTGATTTGGCTTGGTGTAAATGTAAAAAAAATGTCCCTAGTGGGTGTAGGATAGTGTTAGTGTGCGGGGATCGCTGGTCGGCACGGACCTGGTGGGCCGAAGGGCCTGTTTCTGACCTTGGCCAGGCCTAGGAGCGACCCAACCAGGACATCTTCAGCCCTGCCCTCTCCCCTACGCACAGGGTGTCTGAAGATGAGTAGGCATGCAGGTGCAGCAGGCAGTGAAGAAGGCGAATGGTATGTTAGCATTCATAGCAAAAGGATTTGAGTATAGGAGCAGGGAGGTTCTACTGCAGTTGTACAGGGTCTTGGTGAGACCACACCTGGAGTATTGCGTACAGTTTTGGTCTCCTAATCTGAGGAAAGACATTCTTGCTGTAGAGGGTGTACAGAGAACATTCACCAGACTGATTCCTGGGATGTCATGACTTTCATATGAAGAAAGACTGGATAGACTCGGCTTGTACTCGCTAGGATTTAGAAGATTGAGGGGGGATTTTATAGAAACGTACAAAATTCTTAAGGGGTTGGACAGGCTAGATGCAGGAAGATTGTTCCCGATGTTGGGGAAGTCCAGAACAAGGGGTCACACACACAGTTTAAGGATAAGGGGGAAATCTTTTAGGACTGAGGTGAGATGTAAAAACATTTTTTTCTCACACACAGAGAGTGGTGAATCTGTGGAATTCTCTGCCACAGAGGGTAGTTGAGGCCAGTTCATTGGCTATATTTAAGAGGGAGTTCGATGTGGCCCTTGTGGCTAAAGGGATCAGGGGGTATGGAGAGAAGGCAGGGATGGGATACTGAGTTGGATGATCAGCCGTGATCATATTGAATGGCGGTGCAGGCTCGAAGGGCCGAATGGCCTACTCCTGCACCTATTGTCTGTTTCTCTGTTGTCACTTGCAGGCAGAGCACCAGGCTGGAAGGGCCGAATGGCCTGCACCTATTTTCTATGTTTCTATGCGGATGGTGGGTGTGCAGTGCAGCCTGGAGGCAAGGAGCAGCCCCTTTTGACATTGGAACGGGGGTGCCTGAACACACTGGCATTGTGCATGCATCTGCAGCACTATAGTCTGAAAGGCCTTTAACACTACACCCTGTATAATGATAAGGTTACACACTCAGACCATGTGCCTCAGTCTCTGTACATGCAGATGGTTTCAACAGTGCCCAATTCCATCATTAATACTCCACATGCAGATGGACAATCAGTCATCCACATATAACCTTTCCACCAATTTAATGTGGCTCATTGATGACCCTCTTGCTGCCGTGCAATTAGCAAATGCGAATAGATATGCAGAGAGCTGCATAAATCACCCTGACTACCAGGCAGCCGGCTGCACTGCAAGTGGGGACTGCACTGGATCCACGTTCTGTTCCTTCATAAGGAATAGGAGTAAAACTAGGCCATTCGGCCCATCAAGTCTACTCTGCCATTCAACCGTGGCTCTCCCTCCTAACCCCATTCTCCTGCCTTCTCCCCGTAACCTCTGACACCCCGTACTAATCAAAGCCCTGACTTACTGTGGGAGTGGGCATGCGATGTTTTGGGTCTTCACACCCGACCCGACCCAGTCCAGGAAACCCCCGGCCATTCCCCTCTATCCCACCACACTGCCCAGTCACGGCTGGACAAATTGAAGGTAGACAAAAATGCTGGAGGAACTCAGCGGGTGAGGCAGCATCTATGGAGAGATGGAATAGGTGACGTTTCGGTACCCGAAACGTCACCTATTCCTTCTCTCCATAGATGCTGCCTCACCCGTCACAACCTCCTTCATCTGATATCGTTCCCTCAGCCCTCAATCCCCCAAACCATCCAAACAACAGCCACCTCCTCAAATATCAGTCTGCACCAAACACCGACATTGCCATCAGTCTATTAAACATTGCAACCTCCAACAAGCATTGAAATACCTTTATTGTTATTTGTTTTTTTATGTGTATGTGAGTGAGCATGTATATATATTTATATACACACACACGGACACACTCACACACACGCACGCTCACACACACACGCACACTCACATGCTCACGCACACACATTCACAAACACACACACTCACACACGCGCGCACACACACACGCACACTCACACACACGCACGCGCTCACGCACACACATTCACAAACACACACGCGCACACACATGCGCACACATTCACAAACACATACGTGAACACACACACACACGCTCACACACACGCATGCACTCACACACACACACACACACACACGCTCACACACATGCACACACTCACACACACACACACACAAACACACACGCTCACACACACGCACGCACTCACACACACACACACCACACGCACACACACACACACACACACGCTCACACACACGCACGCACACACACACACACACACACACACGCTCACACACACGCATGCACTCACACATACACACACACAAACATACACACGCATGCACACATACACACACATGCACACATACACAAGCACAAACACACACTTGCACACACACACACACACAAACTCACACACACACAGGGACATACTCACACACACACACACACGCACACACACACACACCCACACGCACAGAAACAGACACTCCCACACACATGCACACACGGACACTCACGCACACCCATACAGACATACGGACACACACACACAGACACACAGACACACACGCACATACATACAACCTACAATAACAGAGAGAATGAATGGGTGACGTTTCGGGTTCAGACTGGTTAGTGAAAGCTAACTAACTAAAGTAAAATTAAATAAATGAAACTTAAACCAAACGTACCTGGACTACTCGACTGGGCTAAAATAAACCCTATCTATTCCTCTCATGATAATGTACACCTCTGTAAGGTCACCCCTCATCTGCAGGTCCTTGTTCCAACAGAGTTTTGTGGCACAGACTACCAAGTAAATACCAAGGGGGAGACAAAAATTCTGGAGGAACTCAGCGGGTGAGGCAGCATCTATGGAGAGAAGGAATAGGCGACGTTTCGGTAACCGAAACGTCACCTATTCCTTCTCTCCATAGATACTGCCTCACCTGCTGAGTTTCATCCAGCATTTTTTGTCTACCTTCGATTTTTCCAGCATCTGCAGTTCTTTCTTGAACAAGTAGATGCTGAATATTGGATTTGGGGCTGTTTCGCTACACTGTGGTTGGCAGTGTCAGATGCCAGGATTATCATCAGCTCCGATTAGCGGGCACCGATGCCAATAATACTTCATGGAAAATGGACCCAGCAGATGGTGTATACGTTACATGCGCTTACTGAGGGCCTGTTGGTGTGGAGTAATGGATTGCTCAGGGGCTGAGGCTCCCATGAGAGGGAATGAGAAGGAAGTGCTGTCTAACATGTTAGCATTCATAGCAAAAGGATTTGGGTATAGGAGCAGGGAGGTTCTACTGCAGTTGTACAGGGTCTTGGTGAGACCACACCTGGAGCATTGCGTACAGTTTTGGTCTCCTAATTTGAGATTCTTGCCATAGTGGGAGCACAGAGAAGGTTCACCAGACTGATTCCTGGGATGTCAGGACTTTCATATGAAGAAAGACTGGATAGACTCGGCTTGTACTCGCTAGAATTTAGGAGATTGAGGGGGGGATCTTATAGAAACTTACAACATTCTTAAGGGGTTGGACAGGCTAGATGTAGGAAGATTGTTCCCGGTGTTGGGGAAGTCCAGAACAAGGGGTCACAGTTTAAGGATAAGGGGGAAATCTTTTAGGACTGAGGTGAGATGAGAAAAACATTTTTTCACACACAGAGAGTGGTGAATCTGTGGAACTCTCTGCCACAGAAGGTAGTTGAGGCCACAGTTCATTGGCTATATTGAAGAGGGAGTTAGATGTGGCTAAAGGGATCAGGGGGTATGGAGAGAAGGCAGGGATGGGATACTGAGTTGGATGATCAGCCATGATCATATTGAATGGCTGTGCAGGCTCGATGGGCCGAATGGCCTACTCCTGCAATACACATCTGGCAAAGTGATGGCGTTAAAGCCCCTGTCCCACTTTCATGACCTAATTGGCAACCTCTGCCGGGTTTGCCCTTGACTCATACTCGCAGCATGGTCGCTGCGAGGTTGTAGGAGGTCTTCATAACTCTTCCTCGTGCTCGAGAGTGGTCTCCGCGTGCTCGTGGCCTCAAGTAGGTCGCGGCGGTTTTTTTCCCAGCCTGATAAAAAAATGTCCACGAGTTAAAAAAAAAGGTCGGGATGGAAAAAATGGATACTTTTTACTCGTAGGTAGGTCATAGGTCGGTAACTGGCCCGAGGGAAAAAATGCAAACGTGACATCATTTTATCATGTAATCATTTTCCACTCGTAGCTGGGCGTAGTTGGTCTTAGATGTGGAAGACTGAGGTCGAGGGGGGTCGTTGAAGGTCGCAGACATAGTGGTAGGGGGTCTATTACTTTGGCGAGTCAACAAGACCTTGACATCTTTTTCAACTAGTCCAGAGTCTTCTAAACTCGTGTGTTAGGTCATCCAAGTGGGACAGCCCCTTAAGAGGTTGGAGGTCATGTTACAGTTGTACAAGATATTGCCGAGGTCACGTAGAGTCATACAGCGTGGAGACAGGCCCTTCGGCCCAACTTCGGAGACGAGGAAACACTTTTTCTCACAGAGAGTGGTGAATCTGTGGAATTCTCTGCCTCAGAGGGCGGTGGAGGCCGGTTCTCTGGATGTTTCAACAGAGAGCTAGATAGGGCTCTTAAAGATAGCCGGGTCAGGGGATATGGGGAGAAGGCAGGAACGTGGGTACTGATTGTGGATGATCAGCCATGATCACATTGAATGGCGGTGCTGGCTCGAAGGGCCGAATGGCCTACTCCTGCACCTATTGTCTATTGTCTCTGGCAACCTTTGCAGTTGATGGGAATTCTCTGCAGATACCGCTGTCTTCAGGAGAGTTTATGTAACGTTTCCTCAATGCATGCACCAGAGGTGTGAAGAGTGGAGGCATTTAGTTATGCTGCAGTCTGAAGAAAGGTCCTGACCCAAAACATCACATTATCTACGTTCTCCAACGATGCTGTCTGACCCGCTGAGTTACTCCGGCACTTTGTGTCATTTTGTGTAAACCTATCAATGAATCAATGTCACTACATTGTCACAAGTAGCTAGGAACAGTGAAATTCTTTGTCATTCATTCATACATTCATACAGCAGACCTCGCCCAGCTAATACGCAAAGAGTCCCCATGTTACCGGCATCGACAATTACACAAAATGTTCATTGAACAGTCTGCAACAACCTGTACGTCTTTAGGGAGTGTTGGAGGAAACCACAGGTCTCAGTTTAGTTTTAGTTTAGAGATACAGCGCGGAAACAGGCCCACCGGATCCGCGCCGACCAGCGATCCCCGCACACACTAACGCAATCCTACACCCACGAGGGACATGTTTTACATTTACACCAAGCCAATTAACCTACAAAACGTGGAAATCTTTGGAGAGCGGGAGGAAACCGAAGATCTCGGAGAAAATCCACGCGGGTCACGAACAAATTTTGTTGGACAAACTTCGTGGCCACAAGCGGTCGGTCCCCTGCCTGGTCACCCCCACGTTCTCAACGCCCCTCCCACCTGGTCCCCCCAACATTCTCAGAGCCACACACCCCCCCCCCCCCCCCCTTCCACCGTGGTTCCTCCAACATTCTCAGAGCCCCACAGCCAGTCGCTCGAGAAACGAGAGATAAAGGGATATTACAGATATCTCTTATTTCCCTCTCCCCTGACTCTCAGTCTGAAGAAGGGTCTCGACCCGAAACGTCACCCATTCCTTCTCTCCAATGAAGCTGCCTGTCCCGCTGAGTTACTCCAGCTTTTTGTGTCTAACGTAGGTTTTAGAGGGATATGGTCCAAGCGCGGGCAGGTGGGACTAGTGTAGATAGAAACATAGAAACATAGAAAATAGGTGCAGGAGTAGGCCATTCGGCCCTTCGAGCCTGCACCGCCATTCAATATGATCATGGCTGATCATCCAACTCAGTATCCTGTACCTGCCTTCTCTCCATACCTCCTGATCCCTTTAGCCACAAGGGCCACATCTAACTCCCTCTTAAATATAGCCAATGAACTGTGGCCTCAACTACCTTCTGCGGCAGAGAATTCCAGAGATTCACCACTCTCTGCGTGAAAAAAGTCTTCCTCATCTCGGTCCTAAAAGATTTCCCCCTTATCCTTAAACTGTGACCCCTTGTTCTGGACTTCCCCAACATGGGGAACATGATGGGACATGTTGGTCGGCATGGGCAGGTTGGGATGAAGGGCCTGTTTCCACACTGTATCACTCTATGACTACATCAACTCCCAAGCTGTCGGCACCAGGGATGAGCTACAGTCTCTGGCTATCCCACGAACAGTGGAGTGTCGCCCTGAGAATGTTTTGAACAACTTAGCTGAATAAACCTACTGACATTGATTTATAGTCAGCTATTGACCAAGTGCAGATCGAAAATAGATTAGGCAACCTGTAGCATTTAGACACTGCTCTGATTAATTGCAGAATTTAGGACTAAAGTAATGGATTGAAAGTGGTCGTTTTTAATTAGCTGTTATGGTCCACTGACTATGATCCACGAGCGGCACGGTGGCGCCTTACAGCGCATTCACCACCAGAGACCCGGGTTCGATCCCGACCAGGGGCGCTGTCTGTACAGAAACATAGAAACATAGAAAATAGGTGCAGGAGTAGGCCATTCGGCCCTTCGAGCCTGCACCGCCATTCAATAGGGTGATTTCACGAAAGGTCACTGGAGCGTAGATCCGCACCCACGTGACTGAAAATCTCAAGTGGAGGACATGCTAGACATCCGGTACATGTTAGTGAATGGGAAAACACGCACTTTCCCACCCGTTTAAAACATGGAAAACGGCCAGTTTTTGAGCTGCAATTTACGGTGCCAGTCGGGGTGACCGTGAGGCACAGCTACCTAGATCTACAATCCAAAAAAAAGATAGAAACTAAGGTAAATTAAAGAGGGCGCTGAAGGTGCCAATCCAGCGGAAGTGAACAGCAGACATTTGCCGTGGAGATTTAAAGATCCAAAATATTGGGAATTATCGCGTTTGCTCACTGCATTTCAGTGAGGAAAGCAGACTATTATCTAAATGGTGGCCGATTGGGAAAGGGGGAGATGCAGCGAGACCTGGGTGTCATGGTACACCAGTCATTGAAGGTAGGCATGCAGGTGCAGCAGGCAGTAAAGAAAGCGAATGGTATGTTAGCTTTCATTGCAAAAGGATTTGAGTATAGGAGCAGGGAGGTTCTACTGCAGTTGTACAGGTCTTGGTGAGACCACACCTGGAGTATTGCGTACAGTTTTGGTCTCCAAATCTGAGGAAGGACATTATTGCCATAGAGGGAGTGCAGAGACGGTTCACCAGACTGATTCCTGGGATGTCAGGACTGTCTTATGAAGAAAGACTGGATAGACTTGGTTTATACTCTCTAGAATTTAGGAGATTGAGAGGGGATCTTATAGAAACTTACAAAATTCTTAAGGGGTTGGACAGGCTAGATGCAGGAAGATCGTTCCCGATGTTAGGGAAGTCCAGGACAAGGGGTCACAGCTTAAGGATAAGGGGGAAATCCTTTAAAACCGAGATGAGAAGAACTTTTTTCACACAGAGAGTGGTGAATCTCTGGAACTCTCTGCCACAGAGGGTAGTTGAGGCCACAGTTCATTGGCTATATTTAAGAGGGAGTTAGATGTGGCCCTTGTGGCTAAGGGGATCAGAGGGTAGGAAGAGAAGGCAGGTACGGGATACTGAGTTGGATGATCAGCCATTATCATATTGAATGGCAGTGAAGGCTCGAAGGGCCGAATGGCCTACTCCTGCACCTAATTTCTATGTTTCTATGTTTCTATGTACCGGATGTATAGCATGTCCTCCACTTGAGATTTTCGGTCACGTGGGTGCGGATCTACGCTCCAGTGACCTTTCGTGAAATCACCCTATATGATCACGGGGAGAACGTGCAAACTCCGTACAGACAGCGCATGTGGTCAGGATGGAACCCGGGTCTCTGGCGCTGTAAGGCAGTTGCTCTACCGCTGCGCCACTGTTGTGGAGTTCCACGCTGATACGGGTAGAGGGGGGGAGGGGGAGGAGGATGAGGTTGCTGTACTTGTGGCTGCCTGGTGGATTAAATGGAGCGTGGACTCCAGCCAAAGGCCTTTGCTTTTAATCAGCTTGCTGAGTGATCCCAGTCCCCAGTGAAGCCGCTCGCGGGAATCAGCCGCATCTTCCGTGCATTGGGAAATTAATTAGGCTCAGTAATTGAAAGCAAAGCAATATTACACCAGATTGCAAGAACTCCCTTCTTAACGTGTTATCTGTGTTTAAGAAGGAACTGCAGATGCTGGAAAATCGAAGGTAGACAAAAGTGCTGGAGAAACTTTGCGGGTGCAGCAGCATCTATGGAGCGAAGGAAATAGGCAACGTTTGCCTATTTCCTTTGCTCCATGCAAAGAGTTGAACAATCACCACTATAGGAAATAGGCAACGTTTCGGGCCGAAACCCTTCCGGGTTTCGGCCCGAAACGTTGCCTATTTCCTTCGCTCCATAGATGCTGCTGCACCCGCTGAGCATCTATGGACTTCCCCAACATCGGGAACAATCTTCCTGCATCTAGCCTGTCCAACCCCTTAAGAATTTTGTAAGTTTCTATAAGATCCCCTCTCAATCTCCTAAATTCTAGAGAGTATAAACCAAGTCTATCCAGTCTTTCTTCATAAGACAGTCCTGACATCCCAGGAATCAGTCGGTACAAACCGAGTTTCCCTTTCCCCTGGCTCTCTATGGAATGAAGGAAATAGGCAACGTTTCGGGGCGAAATGAGTCTGAAGAAGGGTTTCGGCCCGAAACGTTGCCTATTTCCTTCGCTCCATAGATGCTGCTGCACCGCGCTGAGCACTTTTGTCTACCTTAACGTGTTATCTTGCTACCAGGCTCATAGACAAGAGTCCGACACTTCACCAAACTATTCCCCCACTGAGGGGCGCCAACTCTCCCGCTCCCAAATAAGGGAGAAACGGTGAAAATACGGGACAAATTCCCCGACGGCAATTCATTGACCGACTGGGCCGTGGCTGGGCGGGTGAATGATGAGTTGGCCCGGAGTGCTGGACTGTACACACAAAGCCCAGCCGGGGCGGGCCAGCTGAGGAGTTTTGGCCCCGGGGGACCGCGCGCAAAGTCCGGCGTCCCGTCCAACTCATGATCGGCCGTGAGACGGAGGGGTGGTGGCGGTGTCGGCGGTAAGCGAAGGTCCGAAGGTCGGACAGCTGGCCGGGCTGCCGACCGATCGACGGGGCCACGGGCGAGGTGCTGCTGCTGCACTCCACGGGCTGCACTACATCGGGACGGATGAGGCGGGGTCCGGACGTGGACAGTCCCCTCGACCCGAGTAGTAGCGGTCAAATACGGGACAAGGGCGGTCCCGTACGGGACAAACCGATTTAGCCCAATATACGGGAAGTCGCGGCTAATACGGGACAGTTGGCAACACTACCCACTCAACACGTCAGTCTCAATGCTGGGTGGGGTGGGGGGTGGGGAGGGGTGGGGGGTGGGGGGGGGGGGGATATTCAACTGATGGAGCCACCACTCTTACACATGGACCCGACCTTGTCAGTCCCACCCTGAAGATCTTTGATGTCGTTGAGTGGTGGAAAAGTGAGGTAACACAGAACAAGTGTGAATGGATTGTTGCTGGCACGGGCTCGATGGGCCGAAGGGCCAGTTGTCCATGTTCCATCAGAGGGATGGATATACATCCCTTCCTCCATCCATCCATCAAATCTAATCTATTGAACCAACCAATCTCACCCTCTGCTCCCTGCAGCAACACACACACACACACACACACACACACACCACGCCCGTGGTGGCCAGTGTGGGCAAGATGGGCCAAAGGGCCTGTTTCCACACTGTATCACTCTATGACTATGACGTGTTAGCATGCAGGAAACCATCGATGCGGATCTCCTTAAATAGATTGAGAGGGCCGATATGTGATTTGTTTGGAGCCTAATTATCTCTCTCCCGGGACATCTTTAGCCCGCAGTCGATAACTGGTTAGCAAAAATTCCAGTTGGCAGCTTCCGACAGCGAACTCTCAGCTCTCTACACAAGCACCGTCCCGCAACGACTATTGAAAACGTTCCTTCAATGTGACAGAAGTCAGTACTCGACCTTAGAAACATAGAAACATAGACAATAGGTGCAGGAGTAGGCCATTCAGCCCCTCGAGCCTGCACCGCCATTCAATATGATCATGGCTGATCATCCAACTCAGTATCCCATCCCTGCCTTCTCTCCGTACCCCCTGATCCCTCTAGCCACAAGGGCCACATCTAATTCCCTCTTAAATATAGCCAATGAACTGTGGCCTCAACTACCTTCTGTGGCAGAGAATTCCACAGATTCACCACTCTCTGTGTGTGAAAAATGTTTTTCTCATCTCGCTCGTAAAAGATTTCCCCCTTATCCTTAAACTGTGTGACCCCCTTGTTCTGGACTTCCCCAACATCTAGATGCTAAATGCAGGAAGATTATTCCCGATGTTGGGCAAGTCCAGGACAAGGGGTCAAAGTTTGAGGATAAGGGGGAAATACTTTAGGACCGAGATGAGAAAAACATTTTTCACACAGAGAGTGGGTGAATCTCTGGAACTCTCTCTGCCACAGAAGGTAGTTGAGGAAGGTAGTTGAGGCCACACAGTTCATTGGCTATATTTAAGAGGGAGTTAGATGTGGCCCTTGTGGCTAAAGGGATCAGGGGGTATGGAGAGAAGGCAGGGATGGGATACTGAGTTGGATGATCAGCCATGATCATATTGAATGGCGGTGCAGGCTCGAAGGGCCAAATGGCCTCGACCTATTTTCTATGTTTCTATGCGGATGGTGGGTGTGCAGTGCAGCCCGAATGGCCTCTACTCCTGCACCTAATTTCTATGTTTCTATGAAACGAGAGATATGGACGGTGATATGGAGAGATATGGAACAAATGAATGAAAGATATGCAAAAAAATAGCAATGATGAAGTTTGCAATTGGATTAACTCGGAATACAGCAAAAGTTCGTGCTCAAGAGAATTCTTCCTGCAAAGTCCGGGCCTGGATCTTCAAACTCTGGAAGCTTTCTTCTGTTTTGCATAATTTTAATCCACTTAAATAACACAATGTGTTGAAATGTTCGCTTCAGTGTGCTTCATAAATATTTAACAGCTCCAGCAATTTCCATTATTCTTGATGAAATTGCACGTCGATTTGCGACTTTTTTTCTTTCGCCTCCCGGATTTTGACAGGTCAATGACTGAAACGTTATTCCAAGCAGACAGACTCGCAATAAGCCCCCTAGATGTAATTAATAAAAGCTTTTCTTTTGAATATGTCAGGGGCATTCTCAGATGCAACGTACAGAATCGTGATGTTTAAGAAGGAACTGCAGATGCTGGAAAAAAATCGACGGTAGACAAAAATGCTGGAGGAACTCAGCGGGTGAGGAGGCAGCATCGATGGAGCGAAGGAATAGATACATGGAAACATAGACAATAGGTGCAGGAGTAG
>NC_073412.1:6335470-6337970 GCF_028641065.1 Leucoraja erinaceus | reverse complement strand
CTCATGGGACAATTACTGTCGCCCTGGCAACCGGCAAGCAGGCAGCGAAAGATGGAAAAAATATAAACACATAACAGCTTCATCAATTCCAATAAGTCAGAGCACATTCACTGCCCTATGAAGTCAACACAGATCTCTCTCCATCCAATGGCTCCTGCATTCAACCCAGTCAGAATAGCAAGACGACAGGAACTGCAGGTGCTGGTTTACTTAAAAAAGACACATAGTATTGGAGTATCCCAGCCGGAGACCCTAGTTCGATCCCGACCAGAATAGAATAGAATAGAATAGAATGCCTTCTATTGTCATTCAAACAACTTGCATTGCATTTCTACAATCTTAACATTACAAAAAAAACGGGTGCTGTCTGTACGGAGTTTGCACGTTCTCCCCGTGGGTTTTCTCCGAGATCTTCAGTTTCCTCCCACACTTCAAAGACCCACAGGTTTGTAGGTTAAATTGGCTTGGTAAATGTAACAAAACCAAGTGGGTGTAGGATAGTGTTAATGTGCGGGGATCGCTGGTCGGCGCGGACCCGTTGGGCCGAAGGGCCTGTTTCCGTGCTGTATCTCTAAACTAATACTGAAGGGGTCGGCCATTTAGGACTGAGAGGAGGAAAACGTTTTTCACCCAGGGAGTTGTGAATCTGTGGAATTCTCTGCCACAGAAGGCGGTGGAGGCCAAGTCACTGGATGTTTTCAAGAGAGAGTTCGATGTAGCTCTAAGGGCTAAGATTGTTCCCGATGTTGGGGAAGTCCAGGACAAGGGGTCACAGCTTAAGGATAAGGGGGAAATCCTTTAGAACCGAGATGAGGAGAACTTTTTTCACACAGAGAGTGGTGAATCTCTGGAACTCTCTGCCACAGAGGGTAGTTGAGGCCACAGTTCATTGGCTATATTTAAGAGGGAGTTAGATGTGGCCCTTGTGGCCAAGGGGGGCAGAGGGTATGGAGAAAAGGCAGGTACGGGATACTGAGTTGGATGATCAGCCATGATCATATTGAATCATATTCTCAGTATCCCGTACATGCCTTCTCTCCATACCCTCTGATCCCCTTGGCCACAAGGGCCACATCTAACTCCCTCTTAAATATAGCCAATGAACTGTGGCCTCAACCTCGAAGGGCCGAATGGCCTACTCCTGCACCTATTGTCTATGTATTTATCTGCTTCTCCTTGCGTATGGCATGCACAGCCTAAAGTTGCAGGACAACTTGTTCTATTTGATCTTACTTGACTGTGCACGCCGGGTTGATGGCATTCGTCGAAACAGGGCGGACCACGTGAAGGTTGCAATCTCCCACCCCCGATGTATTTCTGATTCTATGTTTAATCTGGAGCCAGTCGGAGCCCACGGGAGAGAAATGATGACCTTCCGAGAGAGATGCTTCCTTCAATAATTGAGAGGGTGACCCGTTGACCCGTGCCGCCGGCGAGCTCTGCGCAACGAGACACGGCCATTAATGGAGTACACAGTTTATGCACAGCGGTTAATCAGGCTTCAAATTAAAGACATGATATGCTGGTTGAAATAATGGGCTGCGCTAATTTGATCTGATCCCGTCACGCCTGTCACCTCGACCGTGTCACTCACGGCTTCCACTGGCGAGTGTTGGGTTGTCTGAAGAACGTTCTCAACAACGCCTTTGCTGCTCTTAGAAACATAGAAACATAGACAATAGGTGCAGGAGTAGGCCATTTGACCCTTCGAGCCTGCACCGCCATTCAATATGATCATGGCTGATCATCCAACTCAGTATCCCATCCCTGCCTTCTCTCCATACCCCCTGATCCCTTTAGCCACATCTAACTCCCTCTTAAATATAGCCAATGAACTGTGGCCTCAACTACCTTCTGTGGCAGAGAATTCCACAGATTCACCACTCTCTGTGTGAAAAATGTTTTTCTCATCTTGGTCCTAAAAGATTTCCCCCTTATCCTTAAACTGTGTGACCCCTAGTTCTGGACGTGACCCCTAGCTCTTTGTTTAATATAGTTTAGAGATACAGCGTGGAAACAGGCCCTTCGGCCCAACGGGTCCATGCCGGCCAGTGATACACACACACACACACACACAGATATACACACACACACACAGATATATATATACACACACACACACACACACATACACACACACACACACACACACACACACACACATACACACACACACACACACACACACACACACACAGATATATACACACACACACACACACACACAGATATATACACACACACACACACACATATATACACACATACACACACAGATATATACACACACACACACACACATATATACACACACACACACACAGATATATACACACACACACACACAGATATACACACACACACACACACACACACAGATATATACACACACACACACAGATATATACACACACACACAGATATATACACACACACACACACACACACACACACACACATATATACACACACACACACAGATATATACACACACACACAC
>NC_073412.1:6325470-6330470 GCF_028641065.1 Leucoraja erinaceus | reverse complement strand
GGAATGTTTCACCCGACCCGGAGTTCCATCTTCACGGCAAGAGGGCCCTGAAATTCATCAGACTGGCTGCACGGCCACAAATGGGCCCCGACCTCGGGGGTTTCACAGAGGAAGAGGATTTAACTTTCTGGTGCCTTTCGCCACAGCGGAAAGTTTTGATTCTGCTGTGGGGGGACGTTTGTGTTGAACTCTATAACGTGTTGTGTCCATTTTATTCATTTTTTTTTAACCTTGTTCTATGGTTTGTAAAGGAACTTATTATTTAATTTATGTAAAGCACTTTGGTGTCAATGCGAGTTAACTTAAAACATGCTATATAAATAAAACTTACTTACTTACTTATTCTTAAACTGTGTGTGGCCCCTGGTTCCGGACTCCCCCAACATCGGGAACATGTTTCCTGCCTCTAGCGTGTCCAAGCCCTTAGCAATCTTATATGTTTCAATGAGATCCCCTCTCACCCTTCTAAACTCCAGAGTGTACAAGCCCAGCCGCTCCATTCTCTCAGCATATGACAGTCCCGCCATCCCGGGAATTAACCTTGTAAACCTACGCTGCACTCCCTCAATAGCAAGAACGTCCTTCCTCAAATGTTCTGATATATCGATAGGAAAGGGGGCTTGCATTGTGACAGCACTTTGTCCCTTTGTGGATGACTTCGTTAGCATTGCTGCGAGTGTTGTCTTAGCCCTGGTCTATATTTGGAATCTCATCCACAAACTAATCAATAGCACGCTTGAGATTAAAAATAGAAAATAAAACACTGGAAAGGCTCAGCAATAACTGCTGAGAGGGAAACAGAGGTAAGGTCAAGGACTCTCCCTGGCAACGACAATGAGGTTACAGCCTGAACATCAATGCTGTTTCCCTCTCCACAGATGCTGCCTGACCGGCTAGGCATCTTCTGTTTAATTTCAGGTTTCCAGCAACTAGCCAATAGAGTGATTTGCCATAGAGGGAGTGCAGAGAAGGTTCATCAGACTGATTCCTGGGATGTCAGGACTGTCTTATGAAGAAAGACTGGATAGACTTGGTTTATACTCTCTAGAATTTAGGAGATTGAGGGGGGGATCTTATAGAAAAGTACAAAATTCTTAAGGGGTTGGACAGGCTAGATGCAGGAAGATTGCTCCCGATGTTGGGGAAGTCCAGGACAAGGGGTCACAGCTTAAGGATAAGGGGGAAATCCTTTAAAACCGAGATGAGGAGAACTTTTTTCACACAGAGAGTGGTGAATCTCTGGAACTCTCTGCCACAGAGGGTAGTTGAGGCCAGTTCATTGGTTATATTTAAGAGGGAGTTAGATGTGGCCCTTGTGGCCAAGGGGATCAGAGGGTATGGAGAGAAGGCAGGTACGGGATACTGAGTTGGATGATCAGCCATGATCATATTAATGGCGGTGCAGGCTCGAAGGGCCGAATGGCCTACTCCTGCACCTAATTTCTATGTTTCTATGTTTCTATGTGATACAGCGTCGAAACAGGCCATTCGGCCCATCTTACCCACAGCCGACTAATATGTCCCAACTACACCAGTCCCAGCTGCCCCAAACCCGTCCTATCCATGTACCTGTCCAAACGTTCCGATATTACCTGCCTCAACTACCTCCTCTGGCAACTGGTTCCATACATCCACCACCCTCCGTATGAAATAGCTGCCTCTCAGGTCCCTATTGAATCCCCCCCCCCCCCCCCCTCCCCACCCCCATGGTTCTTGATTCCCCTACTCTGCGCCTACTTGTTCTATTCCTCTCATGATTTTGTACACCTCTTTAAGATCAAGCCTATTTGTCACATACACATACGAGTGAAATGAAAAGTGGCGATGCTCGCGGAAAGACAAACAAACAACCAACCAAACAAACTACGAACAGAATCACATATTCTTTTCCATATTAAATATTGTGGGCTGAAGGAAAAAGGGGGAAAAAAAACACCAATTTTTTTTAAAAGCAGTAGAGTGGCGCTGTAAAGTAATGCCCCCGTCCCACTTAGGAAACCTGAACGGAAACCTCTGGAGACTTTGCGCCCCACCCAAGGTTTCCTTGCGGTTCCCGGCGGTTTTTGTCAGTCTCCCTCCCTGCTTCCACTACCTGCAACCACCTGCAACCTCTGGGAACCGCACGGAAACCTTGGGTGGGGCGCAAAGTCTCCAGAGGTTTCCCTTCAGGTTTCCTAAGTGGGACAGGGGCATTAGTCCCTGGTGAGATAGGAGTTTACAGTTCTAATGGCATTTGGGAAGAAACTCCTTCTCATCCTCTCCGTCCTCACAGCATGGCAACGGAGGCGTTTGCCTGACCGTAGCAGCTGGAACAGTTGAGAGATCACCTCTAATCCTCCTGCGCTCCAAGGAATAGAGTCCCAGCCTGCTCAACCTCTCCCTCGAGCTGAGGCCCTGGAGTCCCGGCAACATCCTCATACATTTTCTCCGCACTCCTTCCAGCTTGGCAATGTCTTTCCTATAACATGGTGCCCAGAACTGAACGCAACACTCTATATCTGCATGTGTCAGAAGGAACTGCAGATGCTGGTTTAAATCGAAGGTAGACACAAAATGCTGGAGTAACTCAGCGGGACAGGCAGCATCTCTGGAGAGAAGGAATGGGTGACGTTTCGGGTCGAAGTCTCTTGGACACTGCACACACGGACACAGTAACCAAGAAAGCTCGCCAGCGGCTCTTTGTCCTGAGTAGACCGAGGGAGTTTGGCATGAGCGCCAGCCAGCATCCTCACAAACCTCTACAGACGCACCACCGAGAGCCTGCCGACGGGGTGCATCACAGTCTGGTACGGGGAGCTGATCCGCCGTTCCACTGCCCGCAAATCGCTATAGAGAGTGGTGAAGGCGGCACACAGCACATCACGGCCACTCAGGACATTTTCCACCAGCGGGCGGTGCCTGCGGAAGGCACACAGCATCATCGAGGACCACAGCCACCCAGCACACAGACTGTTCCCCTTGTCACCGTCAGGCAGGTGATACAGGAGCAAGGCTGTACGTACCACCAGACTTAAGACCAGTTTTTACCATCAGGATTCAGAACTCATAAACACACCATATATGTTGATTCTTTTATTTATTATTGTCTTTTACTACCAATGTCACTTTTATCTTATCTTATTTTATCTTATTTTTATCCTTGTAATATCATTGCTGAGGTGACGAGTTGTCTTGTCGAACACATTACATTGTACCGTTGACCCAACATATAACTGAACTGAACTGATAAAGTTATATCGGCGTTGTATCGTATTAAGGGCCTGTCCCACAAGCGTGCGACTCCATGCGGCAAGCGCGACCTAACGTGGTCACTTGAGCCGTACGGCCTCGCGGGGCCGTATGGAGTTGTGCGGGGCTGGTCCCGACATCGCGCAGGGCTCCGAAAAACTGACCGTGTTCAAAAATTCCGCGCGGCAACGGGCTGCCGGCCCACAGCCGCCTCGATGCCGTACGCAGCGTCCTAACGGCGTAGGCCTAGCGCTCGAATTTCCCGCGGACTTCGCTCGAACTTTACGTCAACTCGTACGGGGATCACTCGACCTCCGCGTGGCCCCCGCTTCCGGTTTAGTCACGCTCGCCGCTTGCAGTCGCATGCTGGTGGGACAGGCCCTTAATTGACGTGACAAGAACAAACCAACGCCAACTTTCACCATCTCACCTGCCATCATTCTTTGGGCCTCGTACGGTTCCATATAACCATCGTTCACCACCACTCTGTCCTGGCCAGTCGAGTTCATGCCAGTCTGAGCATCAAATGGATCTGCATAGTCTTCAAGAATAATGACCTGTCAGCGGGAACAAATTAAAGCACAGAGGAGATACATTAGACACTCAGCACTGGGCGTATCGGTAATTGTTTCTGTAATGCGCTAGGAATCTGTATTCCACACCCTCTGGGCAGCAGTAAAACAGACTCCATTAAACCAGCCGCATTAAAGTGACACAGTACAGCATGTAAATAACAGTGAGGTGAAGTCTTGATGCGTGGAGCGATGGAAATAGCAGCTGATCATTAATCTCCCGCGCAACGAGATGGGGAAGGAAGGAAGGGCGGCAGATTGATCGTAGCACAGAATACCTTCCTGGTTCCTCTCATGTTGGCTCGTTACAGCTCCAGCCCCGATACAAAATCCTGCACTCGTCCCACCCCGAACCCAGGCACTGGCACTCCAACTGATCCACATGCTTATTGAATTCTCCCAGTTTTGTTAGTCCTTACTGTCTCCGCCCCTTCCTCAGCCCTCCTGCTGTCTCCTCCCATCCCCCAGCCTTTGAGCTCCTCCTCCTTTTCGTTTCTTCTCCCCGCCCCCCCTCCCCCCCCCCCCCCCCCCCCCCCCCCCCGATCAGTTTGAAGAAGGGTCTCGGCCCGAAACGTTGCCTATCTCCTTCGCTCCATAGATGCTGCCGCACCCGCTGAGTTTCCTCCAGCACTTTTGTCTACCTTCGATTTTCCAGCATCTGCAGTTCCTTCTTAAACACCTGCTCACTTACTTCAGTTTAGTTTAGAGGTACAGCGCGGAAACAGACCCTTCGGCCCATCGAGGCCGTGCCGACCAGCGATCCCCGCACATTGACACCAGCCAACACACACTAGTCACAGTTTACATTTACACCAAGCCAATTGCAGGCTCGAAGGGCCGAATGGCCTACTCCTGCACCTAATTTCTATGTTTCAATTGACCTACAAACCTGTACATCTTTGGAGTGTGGAAGATCTCGGAGAAAACCCACGCAGGTCACGGGGAGAACGTGCAAACTCCGTACAGAGAGTGCCCGTAGTTGGGGTCGAACCCGGGTCTCACGCTCAGGAAGTTTATTGGTAGTCCAGGTTCAGATTTAGTATTGCAACATATAAGGAGGTACAGTGAATTACAGTCTGAAGAAGGGTTTCGGCCCGAAACGTTGCCTATTTCCTTCTCTCCATAGATGCTGCTGCACCCGCTGAGTTTCTCCAGCTTTTTTGTGTACCCAGTGAATGACATTGTTTTGTGTGCTGTCTG
>NC_073412.1:6312970-6320470 GCF_028641065.1 Leucoraja erinaceus | reverse complement strand
ATCTGCAGTTCCTTCCGACAGAGTTTGTTCCTCTCTCTCTCATAGAAACATAGAAACATAGAAATTAGGTGCAGGAGTAGGCCATTCGGCCCTTCGAGCCTGCACCGCCATTCAATATGATCATGGCTGATCATCCCAACTCAGTATCCCGTACCTGCCTTCTCTCCATACCCCCTGATCCCCTTAGCCACAAGGGCCACATCTAACTCCCTCTTAAATATAGCCAATGAACTGGCCTCAACTACCCTCTGAGGCAGAGAGTTCCAGAGATTCACCACTCTCTGTGTGAAAAAAGTTCTTCTCATCTCGGTTTTAAAGGATTTCCCCCTTATCCTTAAGCTGTGACCCCTTGTCCTGGACTTCCCTAACATCTCACCCCTCTCACCCCTCACCTGCTCTCACAGCCACATAACGAGCATCTGACAAGGTCATCAATGATAGGAGCGAATGAGGCCATTCGGCCCGTTCAATCATGGCTGATCGATCTCTCCCTCCTTACCCCATTCTCCTGCCTTCTCCCCATAATGGTAACGGCAGGTACTCAGGAAATCCGGTAAACTTGTGACGTTTTTTTAACACTTCGAAAAATATCCACGAGTAATAAAAATACTCGTGATGAAAATTTTTTTTCTCGTACGAGCCGCTACGGGACATCCACGAACTCCTACGGACCCGCTACGGACATTCTCCGAGTTCGAGTCAGGGGAAAACTCGGGAGAACTCGTGATTTACCTCGTACAGTGGGACAGGCCCTTTAGTCTTTCAATTTATTGAATAATCACCCTAACACGATCCATAATTAAACTAATGGAACATAGACTGAATCCAATCACTAACGAACAGCATGAAACATTTTACTGTTATTATTACTATCTTGAAAAATGCACTGGGGACTTTGCATCGTTGAATATCAATGAGTGAAATAATTTATAGCCAGGGATGTCCACATCTGCAATGTATCTGAAGGAGGTTCCCGACCTGAAACGTCACCCATCCATGTTCTCCATGGATGTTGCCCGACCAGCTGAGTTACTCCAGAACATTATGTTTTTATTTGTAAACCAGCACTCTGTGGTAGAGTTGCTGCCTTACAGCGCCAGAGTCCCCGCTTCGATCCCGACTACGGGTGCTGTCTGTATGGAGTTTGTACGTTCTCCCCGTGACCTGCGTGGGTTTTCTCCGAGATCTTCGGTTTCCTCCCACACTCCAAAGACGTGCAGGTTTGTCGACTAATTGGTATAATTGTAAGTTGTCCCTAATGTGCGTAGGATAGTATTAGTGAGTGTAGGATCGCTGGTCGAAGCGGACATGGTGGGCCGAAGGGCCAGTCTCCGCACTGTATCTCTAAACTAAACTCACCTTAAGAACTCTGTACTTATATCGACTGGGACTTAAAAATGGTGTCAAAACCTAGCAAGTCCTGTACTCTGACTTATGCCCCTGTCCCACTTTGGAAACCTGAACGGAAATCTCTGGAGACTTTGCGCCCCACCCAAGGTTTCCGTGCGGTTGTCCCGGAGGTTTTTGTCAGTCTCCCCACCTGCTTCCACTACCTGCAACCTCCGGCAACCACCTGCAACCTCCGGGAACCGCACGGAAACCTTGGGTGGGGCGCAAAGTCTCCAGAGGTTTCCGTTCAGGTTTCCTAAGTGGGACAGGGTTGTACTGTTCCTATAAACTTGCACTGAAGCTAACATGTCAAGTATAAAAATACTTCTACTGAAATGTATGCAAAAGGAATGTCACAGTACATTGGGAGATGTGACAAGAACCTTTTAGCAGACAACAAAAGCTTTTCATTGTCCCTCGGTCCACGAGACAATAATAAACTAATCTCAATCACAGGAACAAAGGCTGCTCATATTTAGCGCAGACTCATTGATCAATAATGTTGATCGAAGGAGAACCGGTCACCAAGGACTCTGCCGGGCAGCACTAAGGGCTGTCCCACTTTGGTGATTTTTTCCCAGCGACTGCCGGCATCATATCATTATAATTGTTATCATCCGTTTATTGTCATCATGCAAAGCAACAATTGTACAGTGCAAAATGAAAAGACGTTTCTCAGGGAATAACGGAGCATCGCACATAAAAACTTAAACATTTCACGCATAAATAAAAACAATCCAGTTCCTGCTAAAAACAGTACGAATAGTTTTAAAAAATGCAGGTTAAAAAAAGCAACATTAAAATACAAGTTAAAAAAATGTCCAGGTCATCTGATTTAAGTGGCCTGAGCCAGTGCCAGAGTTATTACTCAGTGCCAGTTATTAAATTGTCAGTGCAAAAGCAGCAGAATCAGGCAGGTGGAGTGACTGTTTAGCAGCCTCACAGCCTGTGGCAGGAAGATGTTCAGCAGTCTGGTAGTCCGGGCTTTGATCTCTTTCCTGATGGCAGGAGATCCAGGTGTGTGTGGAGTGGGTGCAATCTGTCCTTTGCTGTGCTTAGAGCTTTTTTCAGGCAGCAGCTCTGGAACAGTTCTTGTACCGAGGATAGCAAGACGCCAATGATCCTCTCTGCTCCCCTCACGATCCCTCAGTGTCGCCAAAAGATTTTGAACATTTCCAAAACCAGCGGGGACATAAAAAAAATGTCGCGATACTTGAAAAAAAACGGCGCGGGTCAAAACGTCATCACGACGCAAACGTTTCGGTGGCCTGATACGTCAGTCGCCGAAAACTATCGCCAAGTGGGACAGGCCCTTTACAGCACTGTACCTCGGTACACGTGACAATAGGCTAAACTCAAACTTAAAACTTAAGGGGCTGTCCCACTTGGGTGTAATTTGCATGTCACGCAGATGGCGCGCCAAGATTTTGTACAACGCAGAATCCTGGGGCACCGCACGCGACCACGGGCCACTGCCTATGTCACCACGCAACATGCACGCATCACACACGCATCACACACGCAACATGCACGCATCACACACGCATCACACACGCATCACACACGCAACATGCACACATCACACACGCAACATGCACGCATCACACACGCAACATGCAAGCAACATGCACGCATCACACACGCATCACACACGCAACATGCACGTATCACACACACGCATCACACACGCAACATGCACGCATCACACACGCATCACACACGCAACATGCACGCATCACACACGCATCACACACGCAACATGCACGCATCACGTACGCGCCATGCGCCGCAACGCGTAAATGGTGTCGAGCAAATGACGCCCAAGTGCAACAGAATTCCACAGACTCACAACACTCTGTGAGAAAGAAGTGTTTCTGACAATAGAAAATAGACAATAGGTGCAGGAGTAGGCCATTCGGCCCTTCGAGCCAGCACCGCCATTCAATGTGATCATGGCTGATCATCCAACTCAGTATCCCATCCCTGCCTTCTCTCCATACCCCCCTGATCCCTTTAGCCACAAGGGCCACATCTAACCCTCTTAAATATAGCCAATGAACTGTGTGGCCTCAACTACCTTCTGTGGCAGAGAATTCCACAGATTCACCACTCTCTGTGTGTGAGAAAAAATGTTTTTCTCATCTCACCTCAGTCCTAAAAGATTTCCCCCTTATCCTTAAACTGTGACCCCTTGTTCTGGACTTACCCAACATCGGGAACAATCTTCCTGCATCTAGCCTGTCCAACCCCTTAAGAATTTTGTAAGTTTCTATAAGATCCCCCCCTCAATCTTCTAAATTCTACTGAGTACAAGCCGAGTCTATCCAGTCTTTCGTCATATGAAAGTCGTGACATCCCAGGAATCAGTCTGGTGAACCTTCTCTGGAAACACTGAACCAACGAGCAGGGGAGATCCTAGTGAGGAATCCTAGAGAGAGCTCAACAGGTCAAACAGTCAGAGTGTTACACTAATTGGATTCCCTTGCATGTCTGATGGCAGATATTACGCTGTCCGATCCAATCAGCCTGATCAAACACTGGCTTCACGCTCGGCAATGATGAGGCTTTGAAGGGCAACTCTGTATTTTAAAATTACGCTTCGGTTAAATCCTCCGAACCCGATGCCAATCGGACATCAGTAAGAATCTACACTGGGGTCAATGACATCAGACGAGGGGGTGGCACGGTGGTGCAGGGGTAGGGCGGTGGAGGCCGGGTCTCTGGATACTTTCAAGAGAGAGCTAGATAGGGCTCCGTACAGACGAGCAGCTGAGGCAGAGAATTCCACAGACTCACAACACTCTGTGAGAAAGAAGTGTTTCTGACAATAGAAAATAGACAATAGGTGCAGGAGTAGGCCATTCGGCCCTTCGAGCCAGCACCGCCATTCAATGTGATCATGGCTGATCATCCCCAATCAGTTCCCCGTTCCTGCCTTCTCCCCATATCCCCTGACTCCGCTATCTTTAAGAGCCCTATCTAGCTCTCTCTTGAAAGCATCCAGAGAACCGGCCTCCACCGCCCTCTGAGGCAGAGAATTCCACAGACTCACCACTCTCTGTGAGAAAAAGTGTTTCCTCGTCTCCGTTCTAAATGGCTTACTCCTTATTCTTAAACTGTGTGTGTGGCCCCTGGTTCTGGACTCTCCCAACATCGGGAACATGTTTCCTTCCTCCAGCGTGTCCAAACCCTTAATATTCTTACACGTTCCAAGATTATTAAGTGTTTGGACACACTAGAGGCAGGAAACATGTTCCTGATGTTGGGACCCTTCTTCCGACTGAAATGTCACCCATCCATGTTGTCTAAGGATGCCGCCTGACCCGTTGAGTTACTCCAGCACTTTGTGCCTCTATCTGTTTACCTGTTCATGTTGAACAGTCACAGTCACTGAAGTACACTCCTGTGAATGTACCTCCCCTAGTCCTCGTGGATTTGCAATAAGCAATGTTGCAATCTCCTATTTATAGTAAATCTTGCCCAACCCTACAAAAGTCTATGCAATCCTCACCACCCAAAACATTCCTTTGATAGTCATGTTCCACAATGTGAGCCTGATGTCACTCACTCTCCGAAGATAGACACAAAAAGCTGGAGTAGCTCAGTGGGACAGGCAGCATCTCTGGAGAGAAGGAAGGGGTGAGACCCTTCTTCAGACCATTGAGACAGCACTGGGTAGATACAGACTAAGGCAACGTGCCATCACACACTCCCAGAACACAGTTGCTGCCTCACAGGGCCAGAGACGCCGGTTCGATCCTGACTGCGGGTGCTGCCTGTACGGAGTTTGTAGGATCTGCCAGGACCGCACTCTAACTGACGAGGGGACATTTCAGTTGCCTGACAAACTGATTCCAGGGAAGGATTTGTTTCTCACTCAGATTCACAAGGTCATAAGGAATAGGAGTAGAATTAGGCCATTCGGCCCATCAAGTCTACTCCGCCATTCAATCGCAGGAAGGAGGTACTGATTGGGGATGATCAGTGAATGGCGGTGCTGGCTCGAAGGGCCGAATGGCCTACTCCTTCCCCTGTTGTCTATTGTCTATTGTCTGTCACCCATTCCTTCTCTCCAGAGCTGCTGCCTGAGTTACTCCAGCACTTTGTGTCTATTTCGTTGTCTCTGTACTGTACACTGACAATGACAATTAAAATTGAATCTGAATCTGAATCTGAATCTATCTTCAGATTAATCCAGCATCTGCAGTTCCTTCCTATATATATTTGCCAGTTGCCGGCAGTCACTGAATAACATGATCTCTGTTGAGCATCTCCACCCTTTAAGTTAAAAGGCTATTTAAACAGATATAAATAATGCTGGACCGTTTCATCATCCAAATCGTAACCACAAACTCAGGGCAGAAACCAGACGCAGATCGTAAGGGGAAGAATCGACGGAAACAACACTAAATGCTGCAGGCGAGCTAATAAAGGCCAGCATTTATTGCCATCATTCAGTCTGAAGCTCTCAATTCGTCTCCATAACTGCCCCGTGTTCCCCTCAATATCAGCAGCAGAGATATAGACAGACGCATCCCCACTAGTAATGTACCCTAGTGTTACACACACACAGTCCACACCGATACTGTATCCCAGTGTTACACACACACAGTCCACACCGATACTGTATCCCAGTGTTACACACACAGTCCACACCGATACTGTATCCCAGTGTTACACACACACAGTCCACACCGATACTGTACCCCAATGTTACACACACACAGTCCACACCGACACTGTATCCCAGTGTTACACACACACAGTCCACACCGATACTGTATCCCAGTGTTACACACACACAGTCCACACCGATACTGTATCCCAGTGTTACACACACACAGTCCACACCGGTAATGTACCCCAGTGTTATACAGTGACAGACCTGCCCCCACCGGTACTGTACCCCAGTGCTCACCCCCCCCCCCCCCCCCCACTACATCCCCTCTCCCGTGACTGCTCCCCCCCCCCCCCCCCCCCCCCCCCCCCACAGCCCTCGCTCCGCGCCACATGGTTAACGAGCACTCTGCTCTCCTCTCCCTCGGCCAAGTACAACGCAGGGAGCAAGTGCCCGTCCATTATACATGACCCCATAAAACTGACTTTACAACCGACCTTTAAATAGAAGCACCGCAATCCCCGGCCGGCCGCAAGGCTGAGGGAAGGAACACACAACGGTTCCCAGCAAGCAGAATGTAGTCAATAGACAATAGACAATAGGTGCAGGAGTAGAGGCCATTCGGCCCTTCGAGCCAGCACCGCCATTCAATGTGATCATGGCTGATCATCCACAATCAGTACCCCGTTCCTGCCTCCTCCCCATATCCCCTGACTCCGCTATTTTTAAGAGGCCTATCTAGCTCGATGGGGACTGGTCTTTTGATGTTGGAGGTGGTACTCCAGAACAGGCTTCACTGAATGAATGAATGAATGAATGAATGAATGGATGAATGAATGAATGAATGAATGAATGGATGAATGAATGAATGAATGATTGAATGTGAATGAATGATTGAATGAATGAATGAATGAATGAATGAATGAATGAATGATTGAGTGAATGAATGAATGAATGAATGAATGAATGAATGAATGAATGAATGAATGAATGATTGAATGAATGAATGGATGACTGAATGAATGAATGAATGAATGAATGGATGAAGCATGAATGGATGAATGAAATGAATGAATGAATGAATGAATGAATGTATGTCTGAATGAATGAATGAATGAATGAATGTATGATTAAGTTTTTAGGCCAAGTATTCACATACAAGGAATTTGCCTTGGTGCTCGACTGAATATACAGTCACCTGAAGCAGCCGTCTCCTGGCTTTAGCCTGGCCTCGAGAGGGGTGGCATGGAGCAGAGCCTCCTGTCCAGCGTTGATATGGAGGGCCCAGCCACACTGAAGGGGTACAATGGGGGAAGGCACATAGCACAGAGAGGACACAAGATGGGGATCTCAGCATTCTCCCCTCCCCCACATCCTCCCCGATGACATCACTTTCTCCACCGCGGTGACATCACCACTCCATGATATCATCACCGCCTCCTCGGTGATGTCACCCACACACACACACACACAGTATCTGGTGACATCATCGC
>NC_073412.1:6310204-6312870 GCF_028641065.1 Leucoraja erinaceus | reverse complement strand
CCCTACCAGACATCTCGGCCCTTCCCGCTCCCCTACCACACCCCACTGCTTTAGTGAGCGTGATTAAAGCCGGCACCTGGATGAAACCCACGGAGTCCGGGGAGAACGTGTAAAGGTCAGAGTCGACCGGGCCCCGGCTGTCGTGGGTGCAAGCAGCTCCACTTTCGGTTAGGTTAAAGACGCGCGAACCATTCAGCGCCCCAGATTTAGTGACTCGTATCACACACACACTGACCCCCCCTACACACATACCCCCAGGACACACACACACACTTCACCCCCACACAGGGCCATTACCCCAACAACACACATGTACCCCCCACACCACACACCACCTGAGCCCGCCCACACCCACTTCACCCCCCCCAGAACCCACACTCAAACTTACAGCGCCCGTAGTCGGGGTCGACTGAACCCCACACACTTCTTACCCCAACAATCTCTGTACCTACCCCCTCCAGCGTACGACACACACAGCCTGACCCTCCCCACACCTTACCCCCCCCCACAACACACGACACACTGACCCCCATCGGTTTCACCTGACCCCCACCACACTTCCCTACCCCATAACACACACACACTGACCTCCCCCAAGCGCACGGAATACCCTTGGGTGGGGCACAAACACACAACCCACACTGACCCCCCCCACTACCGTGACCCCCACAGCACACTGACATTTGCCAGCACACGACACACACCTGACCCCCACACACACTGAACCCCTCAACACACCCCAAGACACACACACCACTACTTCTCCCCACACACACGACCCACACACACTGACCCCACCACCACTGACTCCCCACACACACTACCCCCGCAGCTGCCTCTGACCCTCGCCCACATCCACTTACCCACAAGGTCCACATCTAACTCCCGTCTTAAATATAGCCAATGAACTGCCTCAACTACCCTCTGTGGCATAGAGTTCCAGAGATTCACCACTCTCTGTGTGAAAAATTCGTTTTTCTGCATCTCGACATTAAGACTCCTTCCCCCTTATCCTTAACTGATGACCCCAGTGTCCTGTGACTTCCCCAACATCTGAGCAATCTTCCTGCATCTACCGCTCCAAACCACCATTAAACGTTAATTTGTAAGGTCTATTAGATCCCTTCTCTTCTAATCCTCCTAATCTAGAGAGTATAACCAAGTCTATCCATCTTTCTCATAAGACCGTCCTTAGCCCCCAGGAATCAGTCTGGGAACCGTCTCTGCACTCGCCGCTATCCAATAAGTCCTTGTGTCCTTCCTCAATTTGGAGACCAAAACTGTAACGCTATCTCAGGTGTGGTCTCACCAAGACCTGTACACCTGCAGTATAACCTCCCGCTCCTATACTCAAATCCTGTCGCTATGAAAGGATTCATAGCAAACAAGCCTGTGCAGGATAGAATTAATGTCGGTGTGGACGTTGTGGTCTAAGGCGCGTTTCACGCGCGCTGTATCAGATCCTCAACGAACACTGTAATCAGTCTTTCCTTCTGAGTTCGGAAGGGGAGACTGAAGGAGATACACTGCTGACAGGGCTAGGCTTTGATTGCCTATTGACGTATTCCGACTGTTCAATAGCAAATCACGACAAGTCCTGGAGATTGATCTGCTGAATGCTCGCAACCATCTGAGGGAGTTCAGTGGGAGTGATCACGGAACAGAGGTGAGTTAAAATGAAATTGGCAGCAGATGGGAGATTTACAGGCAGTTGCATTTCGTCGCACCACAATGCTATTCGAAGCCAAAAATTATTGGAATACAAATCTGAAGAAGGGTCTCGACCCGAAATCGTCGCCTATTTCCTTGCTCCATAGATTGTTGCCTCACCTGCAGAATCCATGGAGCGAAGGGAAATAGGTACGTTCGGCGTCCAACCCAAACCCTTCGGGTTTCGACCCGGAAACGTTGCCTATTTCCTTCAGTTTCGTCCCAGAAACGTTACCTATTTCTTCGCTCCATAGATGCTGCCTCACCCGCTGAGTTTCTCCAGCATTTTTGTCTCCCTTGTATACAAATTAGAGATTTTTTTGTTTATTTTTAGTCAAGTTTTTTAGAGATACCCGGCGGACACAGGGCATTTGGGACACCAGCGATCCCCACACACTAACACGACCCTACACCCACTAGGAACTATTTTACATTTGCACCAGGCCAATTAACCCTGAAACCCGCACGTCTTTGGAGTGTGGGAGGAAACCGAAGGTCTCGGAGAAAACCCACGCAGGTCACGGGGAGAACGTGCAAACTCCGTACAGACAGCACCCGTAGTCGGGATCGAACCCGGGTCTCTGGTGCTGTGAGGCGGCAACTCTACCGCTGCGCCACGTGGTGTGGTGTAGTTGTGTGTTTTGATTGGTGTGTGTATTGTTTTGTGTGATTGCTTGTGTGGCGTGTGGTTGTGTGTGTGTGTGTTAGAGTGTGTGTGGTGAGTTGTGTGTGTGGTGCGTGTGAGTGTGTGGTGGATTGGTTGAGTGTGTGAGTGTGTGTGTCGGGTGTGGTGTGTGTGGTGTAGTTATGGTGTGTGTGTGTGGTGGTGAGTGTGTGTGTGTGTGTGTGTGTGTGTGTGTGTGTTTGTTGTGTGTGTTGTGTGTTGTGTGAGTGTGCTTGTGTGTGTGGTGTGTGTGTGTGTGTGGGTGTGTGTGAATGTGTGTGTGTGTGAGTGT